>NW_020170396.1:240334-276697 GCF_000524195.1 Echinococcus granulosus
ATTGTACAATGCACGATTATACTTTCAGTACGTTGAAGATTGGTACGCATTTTTGAAAACCATCATTTGCGTTTGGATGCAACTTGTCCTCATGATATGCCGGGTGCTTCTTCGATGGATGATGAAATGGTTATATCGAACGATCTTTAGTTCAAACTGTTCAGAAATTCCTTACATCTGCGTCGAATAATGGGGCATTTTAAAGTACTCCTACAGGGTTATTGAGGTGAACAGCAAAGATTGTATAAGCAAGTGGCAGAGTGCAATCCCCTATAGCAGCATGATCTTCATACTCTATCCATGTTCCTATTCAGTGATCTTCATTTTTCAGTGGTAGTTTAGAATTAAAGACCTAGCATTCAGTAATCCCTCCGTTAATATTTACGTGAAATACTGCAAAATTGTGCCTAAATATTACCGGTAAAAGCCAGTTTCATGCCGCTAGAACAGTTTATAGCGCCAGATTAAAGGATAAGATCCTGCACACGTGGCCATCATTAGCCACGGCAGTCTAAGAAAGCACATGACTAAAACAGTTTGACAATTTTCGCACTCAAGGTTGTCAAGTGCTAGGGAAGAAGACGTCAACATTTTCAAAGTACTCGAATTAATTAGTAGAATGTTAGATACTTACTAAAATAGATGCTAACCGAGAGCAAAGTAGGGTGACTTTTCTTTAAAAATGAAATTAAGTTCTATTTTTTTCATATGCACGTATTTTACCAAAAAACTCAATCATTTACTTACTCTACTACTAAATTGTGCTTAACTTATGTAGTTCACAGATCAAAGTATTTTTTTTGGAAGAATTTCCTACTTCAGCGGTTCCTTCATTTGAAGGAGAGATGTTGACATTTTTGCCCCACATAGCTACGATCAAATGACGAGAAAATGATAACAATGCCTATGTAAATGCTAACGGTAACCATGCTAATGTGGGCAGCTTTTAAGGGTTGTAAAGTACGAATTAACGGATTTTTGCAAAACTAATTTACTAGATATACCTTTCAGCTATACTAATAAACATTAGTGAATATTCTTTTTCAGCATGCTTTTCTTATTTATCTTAGTGAGTCACCTCAAATGGTTCCAACTGGTGGAACCAGAAACCTCCCAGTGATATTTTGCTAATTGACTAATAGTCT
Source organism: Echinococcus granulosus (assembly GCF_000524195.1). Lineage (NCBI taxonomy): Eukaryota > Metazoa > Platyhelminthes > Cestoda > Cyclophyllidea > Taeniidae > Echinococcus > Echinococcus granulosus. Next base: position 241,480 of record NW_020170396.1, read on the forward strand.
TAGTTACTGTAATACGTTAATTTTCGCCTCTGTTTCTAGGTGATAAACCTTAACAGATGGAAGAATAGGTGGTGATCCTCAGCAGAAGGTCCAAAGTGGCATCCATCCTCTCAGCTACTCCAGACTCGTGATCTACAGGAAAGATGTTAACAAGTGAAGAGACACTAGCCGTGAGTAATTCGAACAAGTTGGTTGCGGAATTGTCTACGACACCCATATGAAGATGTCAAATAGGTGAACACGCGGCACCGTCTCGATCTCCCTACTAGATGGGTGGAATCTGATATAGGTATGGGTGGGCAACACTCAAGGAAGAAATATAGGGGACAAGGAGGAATAGACGCGGAACTATGTCAAAATTTGCTTTTAGACTAAAGTTCCTACGACCGGTGATGACACGCTTGATAGCTAGCATATTCTTTCGTCCGCAACACAGTCCCCATGAAAGCCAAAAAGCCAGATTTAGTGGAGTTGCTAACAGGGGTCAGTGACGTTGCGACTAAGTAGCTTCTCAGTTGCACGGAAATTCGATGGCCGGGGTGGGTGGTTGACGAAGGGCAGCGCCGGAGTTGATGCTTAACAGAGAAGAGGGGATATGTAATACGTTTATAGTTTGTCTAATCTCAGTTTTTGTAACGGGTCACTTTGGGGCTCTGCCGCTGTACATCCTCCAAACGGCCTGGTCTCTGGGCCAGGCTAGTAGAGCCAATCTCCAGTATTATAACTTCTTTTATCTTCAAGAAAGTATCGGAGCACTACAATTCATCCAATTGCTTCAACTTATTCGCAAATTCCTCAAACACGTAGTTTGTAAATGCAATCAAGTTCGAAATTATTTGCCATTTGCATCCTTTTGGAAACCGCACTTCACAAACCAAATGCAATTTTTTTAGATATTTTGCAGTCAGAAATAAACCAATCACAAAGCTTGATCGGACAACTAATATACTAAACAAAATTCCATGGAACCCAAACCTTCGGTTGGTTTATGGCCAATCAAGCCACCTCTACACTAAAATTCAAACTTGATAACCGAGGATCCTTGATAATATTAACTTTGAGCCACTTTAATCACCATCGACAAGGTTAAGGCCTAGGATCTGAAGGCTAGCATCTCAGGTTTTCCTAAACGTGGTACACCCGACTTTTGGTGTTTTATCACAAGAATCCAATATTTCAAATTAGTTCAGAGCAGTATGTCCCGTTATACTATACTGTACTCAATCCAAATTATTCTTAAAAAGTTGGAGAATTAAGTTCCTCAGCTTTGGAGCTTACCTAAACACGCCTCGTAAAGTATACAAGCTCCAATTAAAACAGCCAGGTTTAGTCGACAATTTTATGGTATAAAGGACAAGAATAACATAATAAAATAATAAAGGTCAGGACAAATGGTATCATATCTACTGATTAACGTACATCTAGACTTCATAAGGTGTGCAAATAAACAAGGGCAAGGGAACCATCACTTAAACCACACAAACTCTAAGTCTCATGACAACTTATTGCACCATATATGTTTTAATAAAAATGCAAATAACTTTGAATTAAGTCAAACATCAAATCAAAGCAATCAATCTCAGGCACTTGTATGAGTGAAATAACAATGAGCGATTGGTCAAACCACGTATTCCCACCACTATCTACTAGGTGGGTTAAATCATTTTTCACTTCTCACATAAAAGGTGAAACATTACGAAAATTTTGTAAAGAACTCTCACACGTAGGTCATTTCCCAAACACGTTTCATTTCACATATACACAAGCATTATTGTAAGAGGAAACCATGGGCTTGCACAGAAAATCCCATTAACTACGAGTTGGCAATCCACACGGACCATGAACGTGCACACGTACACACACACACACAGTAATCGAGCATCACACGAGCTAACAACATGCTCGGTGAAGCACAAGTCTACTCAGGATCTTCCATATTCACCAATCCATTTTTCACCTTTGGTCATTCTCGAATAGAAAGCGGTTTTGACTATGGATTTGCACAAGCCGAGGTGAACGACAAGACTTGCTATTACCTGGTCTATCGTGCTCTTATCGAGGCTATGGATCGTCCTGCATCGCGATGTTTCGTGGAGATGGACGCGAGATCTGTGCGACTGGTGGAAAAACGATGGCCACACGAAGAAGTACACATCTTCACCAAAGATATAGTGAGTTACTACATGTTTGATCATGGATCCAAATTTGTTGCGTTGTGCATTGATGCAAAACGAAAGGAGAAGAGTGGCTACTGGTTCATCAATTTTGACACAGAAAAACAACTGACAACCTTCTGTGATTGTTTGCACCGTCTATTCGCCATGACGACGGAAAGGAGTGTGGATGATAGGAGCAGCACCATCAGGAGACGTGGAAGCTATCGAGATGGCAGTGATGCGGAAACAATACAAATTGTGAAATGTTGGTGCTGCGGTTCAAGGGTGATTTTACCGAAATGGGTAACGCTAACAGAAAGTAGAGACAGTGGATTTGATGAGAGCCAATACACTGGAAGCAGCCCTAGAAAGATGATACCAACGAATCAGCTACGCAGTTACTATCCCACAAAACGGAAATTTAGATATGCTTAAATAAAGTATCAGTGTCTTACTTACTTCTCAGTGCATTTTGAGGATGGAAGGGGTAACTGGACAAAGAAAGATCAGCTGTGAGTACCTCAATGAGGAAAAATTACATGCTTTTCAAATACTGTACATTTCAGTTTCATAGCAAAATTGGTGGATTTTGTTCAAATTTCTACTAGAAATAATTAAGTGTTTTGGATACAAGAAGGAGGTCTCACGCCAAAAATAGGATTTATGTACAAGTTCAATCAAATAATAGCTTCTGTGAATTTTAAACGTAGAAGTATTAAAATGCAAAATCCACTATACGAATCAAAAATATTACTGTAAAAGTGCCAAACTAATGAGTCCTTGTAGTTTATACCAGAAATATTGGAAAATCAAAATTGAAGAAGCCAGGTTTTAATACCAAAATGTGATAAAAATATTTTTTTTGTTAAAATAACAACCATTATAATAAACACTCCTTTGATACGAGAAAAGTTTGAGAATTGAATTTGGATTACCTCTAGGAACCAAGAAATCTCCATTTCTCAAAACTCCTTTCCATTTTGCGCGTGATCCAGTGACTGTCTATTATTGATGTCAGAAGAGGTCACGGGGAGGCGTACAAAGGATGAAGTGGGGCAGCATCTCCTACTCCATTCCGTTCCATCCTACAGTGCAAATCTTTTCACGAGTCAGGTGTACTACGACCTGAGAGGTCATTGAGTTGCCTTGTAAGGAGGAGACTAGCTGCTGACTAATTTGCTAATCTTCGATGCAACGATTTGTACTGAACAGGTGAATCTCAGCCGTGATTTTTTGTTTGGCTATCGACAAGGAATTTGTTGTGAACAACCCTCTCTACGATTCACTACCCCTTCGCACAAGTCAGGCATATTTGTTTTGGAGCTAAATTGGTGGATGGTGGTGTAAGGTAGTGGATGGATCATTGAGGGATATCCACAGCTGCTTTTCTTTATACAAAGGTGCAAAACGTACAAGAGCCATTATTAATAAATTAGTCAGCCATCAAGCAAACCTACCTTCAACGGCTCGACTTGAAACGTATGCAAGGGAACGACAGATTGATAGCCTTTCAAATCTATGGTCATTTGTTAATGTGATATGGAGGACTTATCCGCTTGGAAGCTCCCATTACGACTTTTCTACGAAGTACAAACAACCTGTTTCATCACTCGCAGTAAACAGTGCTGCCAATTCTTCTTGATACATTAATCTTCAACTGTTCAACTTAGCTATGATATGTACTTCCTCTTTGTTTCGAAGACCAGGTAGACCTCCCCGAAGCGGTGCAGCAGCACCTAGGGATCCATTACTGAAATCGCATTGATTCTTCCTTTTTCGAATAGCGCGTTCGGCTAATGGAACTTCACCAAGTGATGTGTCCATTTTAAGGGAACCCAGTAGAACTTTGGGTCCGAGCTAAACGCAACCGTAAAGCAGTTTCAAACAACACTTTATGATATGAAGGTTTGAAATAGAAAAGTGGCACATACCAGGTCAAAGAGGGAATAAGTCAAGAAGAACGATGCCGAACAAGAACAATAGAAGAAGAACGGAGAACGAAAGAAGAACAAGAACGATACCAACGATAATACTTTTTACACTGAAACTTACATGCCGTGATTTCAAACGCATAGCCCAAGAAATCGCATATTTCAAAATTGATGAATTTGTACTGAAACTTGACATACTAGTTACTTTTGGCAGCTGTAGCATAATGACAAGCTTTCGACACTTTCAAGGGAATGATATAGGGATGTAAGTAAGCAGAACAATCTGACAGTAACTCAAGTAAAAAAACTGTTTTATATTTTCAAACATTGACAACTCAATCTAAACCATAGGCTCTTTATAAATTCACACCTTCAGAATGACCTCTGTCGCTGTAAACCTCTTTATGTCGAAGCAAAGCACTATTCAATCTGACTAGGATCAAAAACATGGCCATTATTAAACTTTGTGCACCCTAGTTAGGATTGCCATTGGTAATAAAGACATGCGCATTTCAGAAAATTCATCAACTCTTGGGATCCCACACCTTAACTCCAGCACAACAATATTTAATACCAAATGGTCACCAAAAAATCACACAACAAAACACAATCACAGGCAATTCGTTTCTTGATCTAATTTTCATGTTTTCACATGTGGGGTTCGCAGTTGTGAGGCAAAAGGAGCTCACAATGAGATTAAGAAAGTAAGCCAGCCAAAAAAGCCCCAACAATCCACTCTATTTTTACACAATGTTACATAAAGTACACAGAGGTGGTTAAAGTTGCGTTCGATGACAGTGCTCGATCAGATAGGGGGCATCAAGTTCACCATCATGTTCGGCCCTCCATGGAACTCGCAAGAAGAGCGTTTGGCTGGAAGGTAAACGATAACACATAAAAGCTAAAATATGTCTACATATCACTTTTAAAAAGGTGATTTCCTCTACCCAATCCAAAAGGTCAACGAGAATGGTCATCTAAGTATGAGGTGCCGCATTCGCTGAAACGGCACGAGGGCTATCGTATGGGGGTAGTCAAGCCAGAGACAAGAACAGACTTTACCGTGGCGACACCGAATGCGGCAGTGGAACGTGGGCAAAGCTACAGATAACTGTTACACGTAATGCGAACCAATTCCTAAAGCGTTACTCAAGATGGCAGATAACAGTGGCAGCGTGAACATGCACCAGCGTTATGTAGTGAAATTTTCTGTGTACGAAGAGATAAAACCCGTAGATGTCTACAGAAGTCCACAAGCACAGTGCAATGACAGGGTGATCAGCTGCTCTACAGTAGAATCGTGAATAGCACATTGTAAACCCTCCAAAGACGTTGACCATACATCAGTAAATGACGATCTCGGCCGCAGTGGTGCCCGACCCATAGCTTCGGCTTCGACAAATCTTTCTGGATTAAATGTTACCAAGTATTGCGTAAGCGCTGGGACAAGCGCACAAATGTAAGACTGGTATTATCGGTTTGGGTTTAACTTCCCTTGTATATATATGATTATAACTTTTAAAGATATCATTACTTCCTGCCAACTTTGCAATGGAAACAAGGGCAGATAGCTTGGAAAGTCAAAAACGGAATTTTGACTAAGTAACGAAAAATTTAACTTCTCGCTAATATGATTGTTCATTATTACAAATGAGTAAGCCAAGCTAAGCCGAAAACTGGCTGTGGAGTGGAAGGTATCGGGTGAAGGACAAAAGCATTTCAAAGATTCTCATTCATATTGTTTTTACCTCCGAATAATTTGCGAAAAACTGTTCCGTGAAGCTAGAATGTGTGCCTAAATCGACCTAGCATTCAACCTTTTACTCTCCACGATTACCGACAGACTACATTGGATATCTCACATTTGATACCCCAGACATAAGGGATTCCTTCGCATGAGCTACTTGGTAGAAAGAATATAGTAGCGTGAGAAAGTGGGAATATTTTATGGAAGCAATCATTACGCCTACCTGAAAGGTAATTCAACACCAGGGGGTGCTGCGTAAACAGATTCGCAGGTTTGTTCGTTAAAGTAGTAGAGAAATCCAGTACCACGACTTCGACGCATGCTCCATGGACCTTTGGTGTAAATATAATACTAATTTGAGACAGTCGACTTCTAACTCGAGGCTTCATCACATTGAGTCAACTTCCATTTTATTAAAAGCAAAGATAGACAAAAGAGCCTATGGTGATTCTATGCAGAACTGACGGAGGATGAAACAGGAAGTAGCTAGAAACATTCACAAAGATACGACCAAAAGGCTTGACTGGCGACAGTTCGTCGATGGTTTGGCAGGCTCCATGCTCTGGAAAACAGTATTTTAATCACAAACTCTGCTAAATCACTAGTTTGGCCGGAAGTAGAATTCGATTCTTCCATCCACCTCAAACTACGCATTAATAAGTAGCATTATTAACCTAAACCGTTTGAATTCAAGTGAACAAAGTAAAGAAGCTAGGTGTATAACTGGATAGATGCTTTCCACCTTGACATGAATTTAAAGGGTGAGAACCAAAATAGAGGGTAGGTGTCAACTAACAACGATGAAGCCTTTGATCAGACAAACTGACTGGCTTGATCTACTACACTTAACTGCCTACTCCTATTTGAAAGCCGCGAATAAAGTCAACAATGGTAAGTAGATAAAAAAACCAATGTAGCACCACAGAAGTAAATTGACTTCAGTAATAACTCTAGTGACCATTAAATCTTCCACCATGCAAGCAGTGAACATCCAGAGGATGGCACTACCTTGTTGCACAACTTACTGGCCAAATGCTTGACGAGGAGGAGGCCTTTTGGTGCACAGGTGCACCCGTCAGTGGTTGCGACAAACATGGGAACTTTATTCGGTGCGTCCTTGCAAGGAAGAAGCGTCAACCTGAGATAAAACAACGAAAAGACGGAGACATTATAAAGGCCATCAATTTAATCATAGAAAAAGCCGGTTGAATAAAATAGCCTAAGGGAGGAGGGTATCTGCACTAAATTAGAGAACAATGAAGCCGTGAATCTCACCTAGAGTTGCGAGGGGAGAATCGCTCGAGATCGGGAAGAAAAAAATTATCACTTTGCAATTGGAATCGATATTTGCGAAGTTTGAAAGCTTTGATTTCAGTTTATAAGAAACATGTTTGCATTATTCTTTTGAACAGTGGAAAATTATGCAGAGTTCGTGGCAATTTTGAGAATCTCTGAGTATACGAAAGGAGAAAAATCCAGGTTTTTCAATCGCACTAGCTGCCGATAGAAGTAATTATGAGATTCTATCTTCTCCTTTCCTTTAAACCCGATAAAACTTTTTATAAATCAGGGAAGAGCCTCTAACCTCTACTGAGAATCTCCCGCGTAAAAAAATAATAAATTTGTTCAACAGTAAAATACATCAACGGGAATCGGAACGAGCAAGGATTATTTCCCAAAAGAGCTTCAAGGTAGGGTCACGTTATGGATAAGTAGACCAATGGAACCAACCAACCAGCCAGTCCGAAGGTTAACTTTCAGTGATGAAAAACACAATGTGTACCCTTACTGTTGCATAAAAGCTTGCATTTGGGGTAGAAGTAAGAGAGGCGGCGAAATTATCTTCACAGAATCATTTACGAAATCCACGGTATTGCAGAGGTCACGAATATGTCGCATTCTGAAAAAAAGAATTAGAAATGGAAGGGTAAGGTAACAAAAATTTTGTTGAGGATAGACACTGCGTAATCAGCATACCTTTCTCCGTAAGACAGAGACTGTATGTCAATGCCATAGATGAAAGCCGCGTCAAGCAACATTAGGGCATGTTTACGGAGTCTATCCTAAACAGCAAAAAGGCAAGAAAAGTTCAGAATTTGCTTATGAAATTATGTATTGTTCCTTACGGAGAAACATATGGGATAGAAAAACTATGCGTTTGCACATTGTGTAAGCAAGATTATAAATGAAAAATACAGGGGAATAGGTGTTGATGACGAGGGCCCAGACGAGACTCCCAGCGGGCAGACGGGGATGGATTTCCTCAGGCCATGAGATATCACTCCATTTTTTACCATCACAGCTGTACTTCAGATTTTCTTTGCCCTGCTGAGAAAAAAAAGACAGGATGAGGAGGAAAAACACAAAACTGACTCCGAAGAAAGGTCATGGAAATTGAAACTAACTGCAGAGCCTCCACCTAATGATATGACCATCACAGGCTGCTTGGGCAGATTACTGGAATTCAGAAGGAGTTCACTCAAAACCACAGCGTAAAGGGAGTGAGGAGAGAAGGAAGAGCGAGAAAGGTCGTCTTTGGTGAGTAGAGTTATATTCGTTGGACGACACAGATTCCTAGGCAGGTTGTTTAGCATTGTGCCCTTGGATGATTCCTGTAAAAGCATGACCATAGACCTATTACAGAACAGACGATTACCAAGAGCCAAAATCCGAATGAGAAAGCTAAAAACAATTTTTCCTGCAATATCACAAGGCGTCCAGCTTGTCTAGTAAATTGACCAGCAAAAATTAAGATGAAAAAATGACATGCCTACGGACTCATTACCAAAAGGGGCTAGAATGAATATGACAGCAAAAATACATACATTTTTAAACTTGGAATCAGGATAAATAATTAATTTAACTTGCATGTCAGCGACAGGAAATCAAAGCATTGTAGCACGATTACAAAAGAAAGGATTTTTACAGCTACAATAAGTACCTCTAACTATATTTTGTGTAATATCTTGTTAATTTATTAGAAAAGCTCACACGTATGATGCTCTTCAGGATTGGAGGAATGTTACTGGACCACAGGGGCCACGAGCAGGGTCCCCGAGCAACTTCAGGTATCTAAAAATGAGGAGTAAACAAGATACCTACTTAAGCTGTGATTTAGTAGACTATCGCAAACAGTGCCATTTGATCATTTTTAAATTTATACTTGAACTGAAAATATTATCGAAGTCTAGACTATAAGCAGTGATTGTTCGCCTCTGAGTGTATCATGTGACTCCTTCGATAAGGCGGCTATTCTCCTTGCTTAAAGCAAGTTATTACTCTGGAGCGAATCATCGGCTCAGTTTGGATACCAAGATGATCGTACGGATGGGACAAATGCAAAGCCCTTCAGACATCGAGCTGGTGAAGGAACCTCAAAACCGGTTCACAAAAGAAGAAAAGGCTACAGAAAAACTGAATGCGATTGATGGATCAGCTTACTATGCTCTGATCTATGATAGCCTTTAGTAGTTTGCCTAGGCAATTGTTGATAAGAAAGAAGACACTTATCTTCTGAAACTCTGAATGACTCTTCTTGAACTCAAACTGATTCACTGTGACCAATTTCATAGAGGCAGATCACAGTTCAGTCCCACTTGATTTTAATCATAAGGACATTCTAGAAAAAGGTATTTTCTTCAACAAACCGCCGTTACAATAAAAAAGACAGCACACCCACCTGCCACTTTTTCAAACAGGCAACCCTGAGATCATCTCGAGAATCATCCTCCTTTGCCCCATTGTCGGCGAAGATGATCATCTTGGAGAGGTAAAGACACTGATGAGATGCAAGCCTATATAGGAGGAAAAATAAAACCACTTATTCAAATGCTACTTATGAATAGCAATTTAGCAATGTAGCCATTCAAATCCAGCTAAGACGAATCACAAGCCTATGAGAGAAAGCGGTCGGTTTGCGAAAAAATTGAAGTATAGACGAGTCAACCAGGAATCTGTAGTCATGCTTGCATTTCGTCGTGGAAAGCCAAAGAATCAACGGAAGCTCACCTCCCATTTACTACTGGCACTTGGTAATGTCAAGGTAGCATCGCCTTGCACACTCAAACTTGATTTGAACAGTTTCCATACTAAACTTAGCTGACACAGCAAGAAAGGAAAGGAAGCACAACTGCACTCACTCCTCATTCACGCTGGTAATGAAATCAGCAAAGCCTTCGCTTGGACCAGTCTTCTCTTCATAGTGAGCCAAACGAAGGATATCAAAAAGTAGTGACGTCTCCTCTTCCCCCTTTTCGGCTTTTCGTCGTTTGTGTAGACCCTCACTGACCGCAAGAAGGTGCTTAATTAGCACCCCCACAGCCGACGCTGTGTCGACTTGGAGGGTACTACCACTAACATCACTATTACCACCGCTGCGCTTTACAGCGTTGGCACGTTGTGAGATAGACTTCTTGAAAGGAGCTTTGGAACACTGTGGCGCCGAATTGACGCTGCTACTGTTGGCAGTTGAGCAAGAGGGAGGGGCCTTGGGACATCCAGCCATTCCAGGATTGGAGGTGATGAGACCTTCACAAAGAAGGTATCTAGAAGGCAAGAGGGGATAAGAAGGGGAGTTTGGAAAGAGACGACTTACCGCTCTGAATTGGCCGGCCGACTGGAGATGGGTTTGATGAGTTTGATGCGCTTGAAGACATGACTCATAAGCCAGATCAGGTCCACACTGAAATCGGTGAAGATGTCGAACAACTTGGTGACAAAACAACCACCTAAAAGTGAGACAAGTAGAACGTGATGAGCTCAAAGGAGCTCGAAAAACCAACTTCTATACCTCAGCATCTTCGCTTTTAAAGCAGCACTACTTACTTCACATAAGCAACTCGAGATTTTCATCCCTCGCCATTGGGATGAGGGAAAGTTTTGAATTTCCCTCGTTACTTTGAGCATTCAAAATGGAGTTTGCGATTGCACTTTAATGCTGTTTAACACGGATTTTAACTATATCACTGCCTCATGAGAGCTGCCCCATAAAGTTAGCAATTTCGCATTTAGTTACATAGTTCAATTTAACTTATCCGTTCTAATCTTGGCTGTTCTTTTGCGGAATGAGATGCATTTGTGAAATAGTGAACTATGATGGGCAGGATTTTATACAATTTAATTCCCTTTCTAATTGGTCAATCAAAGAATGACAGCTTGTCAACATATTTTAAAGCCTAGTTCTTGTATTGGGAGATTGACATCAAAAAATCGAGCAACTTTTGCAGTGAGTCTTACTTGCTGTCTCTAACTTTCGTTATTTTTTAATCTTCGAGAAAGGCTTCAATTTTAGGAAATGAAAACAATCTGATTTTAAGAACAAATGGTTACGCAATATTTAAGAGAGATGCTATCCCAAATTTACCTGCTTCTTTTTTAACAGCCGATCATCGACGAAAACAAATTATGAAATAATACCAGATTGTCAAGGAAGGTCTGAAATCGAGAAATTAATCAGTTCTGAGAAGAAAATTGATTTAACTTCACTTTCAGCTTCCAAACACTCCTGAACCTAAATGTACTTCATAAGTTTCATCGCTGCCTACTTTGACAACGCCTACCTTTAAAGTGCGTCAAAAAAAACAAAAAGTAGTAGAGGGCACAAAAGTTCAAGAATTGTGCAAAAAATGAAAAGGAGAATGTTAAAGAGGAAAATAGGGGTTAAACCCACCGGGTCGCAAAAGGGTTAGGGCGCAGAGACATTGGCAAAGGTAGATGTGTTTGGATTTCACCTCTTGTAGGTTATAGGCATCGGAAACGTCAAAGCCCTAAAAACCCAGAATAAGAAAAACATCTCAAAAATCTTGGTGTTTTACTAATCATTAAAAATGTTAGGCAAATTTAATCGGTTGTCCCTCAGAGGTAGAAAGTGCACTTTTTCACTATCTTTTTAGTTAGCTAGACAAAAATCATAGATAAGTGGAAGGCATTACAACATTACCTCAATGAATAGCCTTAGGAACTATTATTAACCAGACGACTTTAAAGTGGACCACGATTCAGTCCATCGCGTAAACAATTTGGGATGAGGGCAAGGTATTTGAATTTGTCATCACTATTCGAGGGAACAGTTGACTATCACAACGCCGATGTTTTATTGTTCTAACATAACAATTTTTAATTAATTTTAGTCGGAGGCGACAGTCATCTAACGAAAATTATTCCATATCTACTGTAAAATAAACTAGTTTGCGACACAGCTTGGTGCAACCATAGCTATCATGGGCGGACAGAAAATACACGCCACGATACTCGTGACGTGATATTCAGATAGGAAAATCGGGAGGTCAAATAACTTTGTCAAAGGGTGCTCAAAAAAAGTAACCTGCCCCATCAGCCATGACCACATGGACACCCTTGTCACCGGTGTTGTGAGCAACAAACTGGGCAAAGGAAGCCAAGTTTTCCCACTTCGTGATATCGCCATCTTTAGCGGACCCATAGAAGGGATGGAAGGTCTCAGCGGGACCTGCGACAAATTTCTCCATTTTGAAGTCACAGGGACCAGTGAGAGTCATGCCGTAGCCGCGGATGTGTGGAAAGTGATGCGTCGGTGAGGTGGAGTTAAAGGGGTGGCCACGACGCCACGTCAGGTACTCTGAAAATCCACCAGGACCCGCACAGATATCGGCGAAGTGGAGAATCTCCTATGAGGGGAGAAAAAATATCTCTCAAAAAGGTACAAGACGGTGCTGTTGATAGATTAACGATGCGATAATTTGTTGATTCAACTATGTAAATCACTTCAGTCGCTGCTGATAGCATGTCACCCAGGCTACTAGCCTCCCAACCCTTCCGTGCGTTTGCAGCAAACTTAAACTGGCATAACTTTTTGTCCCCAAATATCACTCGAGTGTTGTGGAATCTCCAGTTTTTCGTGAGCATTGGCTACCCACTGCACACAAGGTACTTAAAAATATTCCTTAATTAATTTACTTCAGATTTCTTGTGTATAATTTGATTTAAGTGGATCCACTTTCACTGAAGTCGGTTAGGCGGCCTCAACAACTCCAGTGATCCCCCTCAGAGTTTGCCACCAGGGCAATGTCAGAGCGCATTGAAATCTACAGCGAGATGGGATTGGAGATAGTACAATGATGTACTGCAACAACTAGAATTCTTCCAGATCCAAAGACGAGACACCTCGTGAACGAGCGCATTTCGCATTTCCTCATAATAAAAACGTCATTGAAAAGAGAAAGATAAGGTTTTTCAAGACCTCCTCCTGATTGCACCCCTTCCTGTCACCTCATAGCCATCTTAGTAGAGAATGGTAAGATTTCCGTACTTTCAGTCAATTTTCCACCTTTTTGACATCAATAATGTGAGTTGCCCTTACGTAAGAGATTTTAAATAATTCCATCCTCACATTGCTTCATTGCTGAAGGTGACACGGAAATTGAGCTTAGAACAATCAACAGGGTTACCGAATAAGTTTATGCAGTTCTACATGTTAAAAATTATAGAACTACGAAGAAAGTTCTTGACACAACGTGTTTGATGAAACAAACCCTACCACAATCTGTCAGCCTTTCTCAACGCGACAAGCTCGAAAGTTCCACCATTACAACCGGTTTCGTCTCTAAAATCTGAGAAAAAGCCCATTACCAGCTCCCCCCTGTTTATGTTCCACTTTTATTTCTCAACTATCCATTTTATTTCACAGCGCCGGAAAAAGGTGATAAGCGCAATTTGGAGAAACAATTTCAAAGGAATACAAAGGATAAGGCGGTATCTCCCATCACATCCAAAAGGGCAAACCTTCTTACGAATACTTTTTACGGGAGCAAGAAGTTGCAAGTTGTCGGATTGGTTGATTCTGACTTTTATTGAAATGGCCTTTTCCGCACACCTTCGAACACCGAATTTTGTCGATTGACCACAGTCATAACTACTTTCCGGCCTTCAGAAAGTAAACAATAGTATCTACCACCAAACAGACAGCCGTCAGTGCTTTGGGGGTGAAGTGGTAAATTCTCAGGTATGGAATGCTGATGAATGGGTCAGTTGGAGACAAATGATGACATTTTCGACCCTTTTTCAATGTAAGGCGTAAAAAGTTCACAACGCAGGTCAGTCAGTTAATAAACATACGTTAAAGAAGTAGAGTACGAGTTGCTAGTCTTTCAAGCTCATTGTCATCTGCTTAGGGGCTTCCACCACAACTTTACTTCCTCGTTGATGGAGGCATAAACGACTACTTTCATTGCTTGCATTAGCTACTTAGGTTAGTTTCGATACGAAATTCTTCACTGTTACAAGAATAGGTACAGTTCCCCAACGCAATGCAGCGGCATCCAGTATTTCATTATTAGAATTGCATTCTTCCATCCATCTCCGAACAGCACCTTCTGCCAATGGACCTTCATCAGGTGATGCATCCATTTCAGATGAAGCAAACGGGACTTTGGATTCGAGTTGAATGCGCACCATAAAGCAAGTTCAAACAACACCAATGATATGGAGGTTCCGAATCGAAAGTGGGAGGGTGGAACAGAACAGGGTAAGCATGCACATAAACAAGGACAGGTATTTGCAAACCTCCATGAGCTAGAGAAAGTCATTGCAAAGGGCCACACCGAAAGCAGCGAGAACTTTCCGGTTACCCGATATTAAAAAGACTGCGATGCTACAATAGTCCTGGTTATTATTCTGCACTGATCCTCCCAATCGCTGTTACTTCGCATAGAAACTGGCTGGTTTATTTAAACACAAGACTTCTTAAAGTCATCAACAGAAGTCACCATATTTGTAGCAAGCAGGAAAAGAATGCAGAACGCATGTCGTGCTGCTGGAACCAGTACACAGAGATCGAGGGACTAGTGGCGCAGGGGAGGTAAGCATAGCTCCTAGAGCCGTTCTGAAGACCGAATCGCGAGAGATCCGGATAGTATTTTCCAACTAATGTTAAATTTATAGCTGCTACGCAGCCCCCATCACGTTTTAGATTCAGACTCCGTAAATAGCACAAGGCCAGTCTAAAGGCTAAAAATAACGTCACAAGAACGTTAAATGAGTCAAGCTACTGAAAATGTGGTCTTGATAGCCTTGGATTACAAGTTTTCAGATAATACGATCATATTAAATTATAAATTATCACAAAAAACATTGGTGGATGGCAAAGAAAAGAGCAAGGAAATAGTAAGTATACCTTCCAGTCAAAAACCCGATCATTCATCCTGAAATGGAACATGGTCTGTGTAATTTTCTTTCCCTTCTTGCTACTTCAAAGTTGTTATTCCCCTCACCGAGAAATCGAAGCAACGATAAGAGCGGTGGATCTTAATGGACAAACTTACATTAGGAGGAGCCGCCTGGGAGAAGAGTCCATTGAAAAGAGCATCCATGTTAGCCATTTTCATCGCGGCTCTAGATTGAAGTGGCAGAGAATGCTTAAGATATAAACGAGAAGATTTGTTGGTCATGACAGGCGGTTTTACGTCTTGAAATAGGTAATTTTTCCCCATTATCAGTTCGTATCAAGTTGCGTTTTCACTACTTCAGAGAAATAGTATTGAACTTTGACATGGCTACTGATCAAGTAAAGTTGAGCTGGAACAGAAAGGCAAAAAATTTGACAGCTTTGGTAGATGGATTCCGATTGCACATGAACAGACCTAGCAAGTATTAGGGCATGGATCAACCTCTATTGCAAGAAATACAAAGAACTCTCCACAAAATGAACAAAGTATTACCGCAATGTTAGGATGATGGTAGGCCTAGTACATTAATACTCGAATAACCCATTAACAACACTAAATTATTTCCGAACTGCGCTTCACATATACGAGGATTATCGAGGTCAAATGGAAATTTTTGGCTTTACATATGCAAAAGGGGCTGCTACTGTGACGAGTGTGCCTAAAGGCCAAATAACAACCAGTGCGTATGTCGTGGGGCAGCCCACTTCACAATTATTCGTGAACACCTACAATTTCCAAGAGTTTGGCAACCATGTTGATAAACCCTCACCTGCCGACGTTGTTCAGATAACAGTCAGACACTGGGATAAATGGCAAAGTGCAGTCGGGAGTAAAGTTGATAGTAAAAGCATTTTACATGTCTTGAATTTTGTTCTCCTCTTTTAATAAACACAAAAGGTCGGCTGTGTCGTTTGATGAACTATTAATTTAGGGTACTGGCAGGGTGGCATAAGCAGTCAAGATGAACCAGCAGCTCACCTGTTCATGAATATACCACTACGCACATTCTCATAGGGGTTGGAACGAATACGAGCACTGGTGATGGCATCACGACCCCGTTTATCCAGAGAGTTCTAAAACCGATTTACATAATAAAGTTGCAATCCCAAACCACGCGTACACTGGACCAGGACCGACTCGTTGACCGGTCAGCCAACCAACCAACCTTATAGAACAGCATTTCAATGAGCAACTCCTCCGAGCAATACCGCGTCTGCGTGTCCATCCTTTCAATAGGCGGACCGAGCGCCTGTGGAGAATCGGGCTGTAGAAGGACGGTTTGGAGGGCCTTCAACGCCGCTGCGGGCAGCTCTGCGGCGTCACTGAAGTTGGACCATCGGGACCACGGATAGACGCGATCATCGTCAGCCGACGGAGGGGGTATCTCAGGGTCCTCCGACCAGGCGTGCGGACCCATGGGCACTTCGGACACCTCAAGTACTCGGAAGCAGAGTGATGGGGTTGCAGCTTCCGCAGCCGAGCTAGCCACCCCCAGACCTTGTCGTTTTTTTGGCACTTTCGCCTGCACGGGTTGGGTACGACCTTGACCTTGAGCACCCAAACCTTTGCCCTCTATCCAACCCATCCTTTTCTGCAAACAAAAAAACGGAATGCTTCCGATGTAAGAAATAGGAGGACGCGATCATATTTAGTTTACGAGATAGGGACATGCATTAATAATAATAATGGAGGTAATTGGTGAACCACTCGTCACTCTCCCCACCTTAGGTGGGGATACCCCACATTGCAGTCGTAAGAGAAAAAACAGAAATTGGAAAATTAATGCATTCGATATTTTGCTTCCTGTTCCCCATACTGTAGGCAGAAAACCGGGGACATTTAAATTCCGTTTACTTGAAGTATTTTAATGGGCATTGATAATTCACAATACACTCAGAGTCAAGGACAGTTCCGCTTGGCTTGTTTAAAGGGGGTTATTTTAACAAATGAAGTTAAGCAGTGAATATGTAAAAAAGATTCCAATGGAAAACTGCTTCAGGAAACCAAAAATGCAAGATAGGCACACCGAAATGCGGTCAAGAAAACACTGTGACCAGCTCATCAACAGCAACAGTTTAGGTAAGAACAAACAAGTTAAAAGAATCACTTACCATCAAATCCCATCCCTTGGATCCTAGATGGTAGTCATCTGCCTACAGAAAAAAAGGATGAAATTCAACGTAAGGTTAATACTTAATAACAATTTTCCGACACTGCATGAGGTCATTCCATAACTAATTTTTGTAAGCAAGGTAGAAATGCTGAAATGCCACAAATAACACCGGCATCTTCTCCAGTTGGCCAGTACAGATTTTAACAATAATGTAGGTTATCTTCGATAGTATTGCGATAACAGTAACGCCCTCCTCGAGAGTTCAAGAGGACTGAGAATGAAATGAAAATGAACCGTGAGACGATCACTTCATTTTGGCGACGAAACGACAGACATTGTTTTACTCTGTCCTGCAAAGCACTTTGTTGATAAGTCCCCAAGTAATGATTGCAATTTTTTCCAGGCATTAGGCAAATATATATGAAATAGAATAGGCAATTGGTAAGTAAAAGCGAGATGGGAATGGAGATGGCCGGGGCTGGAGTTATGTTGTCGGTCCCAAAAAGGTAGGATTCGCGGCAAGCTTGTATATTTGGGGAAGAAATCCTAGATTTCAATTTCTATTACGTTGACGTATATCTTTACTAATAAGGGCCCCTTAAACATACCTGACCATCGTATAGTAAAAATTCAACTGCCAATTTGTATAGGAGTAAGATTTAACATGTAAATCCTGCCAAAACTTATTAATAGCCGTGCCTCTACCAAATATCATTCACAAATTTCGGCAATGATACTTTAAGGTCAATGTTAATCAAATGTACAAATACCAGCATGGCCAGATAGTATTTTAACAGAAAAAAAGAAATACCAGCTTCCCCATGAGATCTACCAACTTAAAACCGTGACCAAACTTAATAACAGAAGAAGCAGAATTTAACGGCAATCTCGCAGCAGCATTGAACATTGTTCAAGTGGGAAAATAACAGCCGCATTAACAACCTACGAGAAAGGAAAATACATTCAAAGCGTTTTATACGATTTCGATAACTCTAATCACGTTACAGTAAAATTTTCAGCCAGTATTCGACAGTTTCAATACCAAAAAACTTAGGAAATAATTTGCACTGAGAAATGTCAACACAATTAACAGGTGGATTTAAAATACCTTCCTTTTTCGTGTGGACAAAAGATGCTCTGAGTCCATTTCACCACTACAAAAAGATGCAAACGACGAATGAGCTTTAAACTTGCCACTCAAATCACACACACGAGATAAAAAGAACAAGATTCTGAGACCAGAAGTACAAATTTTATTTATTTCAATTTCTCCGGCGGCAATACTGCCACAATCGGGATCTTAAAAGGTGTCTGACAAGTGGAGCAGATCGGTGTGAAGGCGCAAAAAATGGAGAGACAGACTGAGCAGACGTAGGACAAATCTACCATCTTCCGATGACAGAAACATGCCGATCGAAAATCCACTCCCGTGGCTGCACCCCCGCCACAGTCAGGTAGAATTAATTGTGAGCGGAGACCAGCGCGAGGCAAGAAGACGGAAAGGAGGTATTGCAAAAGACCCGCGGGTCGAGGAATCCGCAAATAGATACCTCCAGTGAGGTCGGCAGCCTGTTGGAAAAGGCTGGAGTTGCTGGACTCCTGAAGAGTTGTGGAGGACTGACGCAGAGGATCGTCGGCACTGTAAGACATCCGGGTGGGTGGAATGATGCATGCATCTATGAGGACGCCTAGCTTTTGAGCGGTGAACACGGCGTTCATGAGGCTAAGGTACTGCGCCGAATTGTCCTCTGCTGCTCGCACAACGAGAATACGAGCGTGGAAGTTGTCAGTTAGGAGACTACTTATGTCCTCCACAGCAACGATTGCATTAGTGTTGGAAGATGCTGGGTCATTTTGAAGGGAAAGAGTGGGACGCAGCTCACGGCAACGACGGATATAGTAGCAGAGAGCATTATTGATAGCGCTGGCGAAGGAAACAGTGCAGGCCAGAGACTCGCACGAAGTTATGAGTCTTTGAACCTTCCGTCTGACTGTCTCGCCAAGAATCGTAAAGGCTTCATACTGACCATAGTAACAGGATTGTAGCTCAAGATCTTCCAGTGGGGTTAAGGAGGGCCATAAAAATTCTGTCTGCTCAGGAGTGACTCCTATGATGGCCACTTCGTTGAGGGGCGAAAGCGTGAGGTGACAGTTGACAAAAGCGAGAATACATTCAATGAAGGAAGGGAAAATGAGGTTTTCATGGGCGTATGTGCCCCACCATACAGGAGTCAGGTCGATAAGGACCATGAGAAGCTCGCGATTTTCGTCCCCTTGAACCATGACTAAGCAGCGAAATCAAGTGTTAACTGTATCAGAATGGATTCAAAATCCTCCAGTCTTGCTTCCTTTCGACCAGACTTTTTGGCTAAGGCGACTATCCTTTCGAAAGCTTCTGAAGGGAAAATAGTAGCTATAATTATCAACCAACCGTTAATGTATAGTTGCAGCAACTCAACACTTAGGTGGGTGGCTTTCTTTGAGACTAGAGACAAGTTAGGCCAAATTCAAAACAAACATTTTGTCTTTTGTTCAACAAGT
Organism: Echinococcus granulosus; assembly: GCF_000524195.1. Lineage (NCBI taxonomy): Eukaryota > Metazoa > Platyhelminthes > Cestoda > Cyclophyllidea > Taeniidae > Echinococcus > Echinococcus granulosus. The sequence continues at coordinate 261,168 of NW_020170396.1, forward strand.
AGACTTCGGAGTAAAGCAGGCGAAATTTTGTCCTGAAAGCGAGGATATTCTGATTAAACGGGTTTGGGAGAAAAGGGTTGCTAAATTAATGATAGAAAGCAGCAAGAGTATGTTCACTATCATCTAAAAAGCACACAAATCCCACGCAAGGCTTTACTTGGTTTTAATCTGCCTGTAGTTACTCATCAAAATAGGGGCCAAATCCCAACACACTAACCATATGGAACTTTCCAACAGCTAAATGGCTACAAACCGACCGGACTTGTTGATGATAGGGCGCATAAGACGCTAAAAGACCTTGGCCCAATTATGTCGTCTTTCTAGAATTTCAGCCTTCTAATAACATTAACAGGATTTTGAGAAATTTAAATCTATATTGTAAAAATTACAGACTTACACCTTAGTGCTTACTTGGTTCACCTAGGTCTTCACAAGTATTTAACTAAGTGATAAAAGACCCTTTAGTTAATTATATGGCCACTGACTGAGTTATCTCAAGTTTGCAAGTCCTATAAGATTTCCGGAACATAATTACCTAACTTAGTTTGTATGTCACATAAGACTCTTTTCAAGTAACTCAACGGTATGGAGTGTTTCATATACAGTCTGAGAATAGCTTTGGTAAACTTTCGCCTAATCCTTTTGATGATTCGATCTCGCCCTATGTAAGGGAGTCAACAGTGGTGCAGCAACTTTCTTTGTAGTCTTTAGTTAACTATCCAATATTCCAACTGTAGCTCCAGCAAATAAGACTAAAGATATAGTCCCTGAGGTGCAATTATGCTGTCCCGTAATATTTAATTCTCACATTCAGTTTTATTGTGCCAAAACATCAACAAAAGGTCAAAAACTGAGGAATTTCCCACTTAGAAATCCAAACAACCAACTTTTGTCTGAATAAGTATAGGATGGGAACCTTAAATGGCAGTGCTTAAACAAAGACAAACAGCCGTGTTGCCATATTAACATTTCTCGAAACAAAATGAACTAAGATTCTAAAAGCACTCCTTTAAAACTACTAAAAATTCTTTAATATCAGTAGTGGATAGCGACCTGGATGTGGAATGCGACATAAGGTTATTACTAAAAAATTCTTTTTCTAAAGCATCGGCTCCTTTAGCAATTGCTTCCAAAAACTCCATAGCTAATTGCGTTAAAGGGTAGTGCATTACTAAAGACTAGACAGGGTCAAAGTCTACCTGACTTTTGAGTCACCCTGAATACAAAGGCCGCCGGTGGCACGTCAAATGAAACACAGCTCCCCACCTCTTAGTGGCTGCAATTAGCAATGCTACCACTACATACCCGTCAACGTCTACAAGCCTTCACACACGTCACCAAGCAAAAGCCGCATGAACGCAACCCCCGCAGTTGACCCCCAGTGTGAATGGCACAGTCGTTGCGCCGACCCAAATAACCACCCCACTGCTAGTTACGTCTGTCACCTGCATCATTAAAAATGAGAATAAGTCTTGCACAAGAATTTCTAAAAGCGAAACCTTAAAAAGTTTTAACAAAAACTGACCGTTCACAAAGTGGAACGTATGCCGACTTTCGGCAATCGAGTAATAGGAGGAAAAGTCCGACCGATTAGTACATGACACTCCGAGAGTCTCATAAAAGTACAAAAATGACTTCAAACCAAGAAGGGATGAAAAGCGAGAAGCCAAAGAGGGAGAGAGGTGAATCACAGACGGTTAAAAAATTTGGCCCTAGCACCGAAGCTTTTGCCAGATTGCATACAAGCCTTTCGTGAGGACGTGGTACGTGAAGAGTTCGGCAGTTCCGATCCCTCAGATGTCTGCGCTGGTGCTAACGGCGATTGGGCGGGCTCGTTTGCCTTCTTTGACTCTTCATCGTCAATGGGCTGTGAAGCGACAACTGGAGTGGGTTCCGATGACTCGGCTGCCTCCACCTAGGAATGGGATAGTCAATTAAGCGGTGATGCAATTTGCAGAACAATTACCCAACTTCTCCAAAAGCGCATATTTAATTATGCAAACCTTTCCAGTCTCCCACGATGGTAGCATGGAGCTTTCCCCATCCCACCACGCTACTGATTTCTCAGGCCGTCAATACATTTACTTCCAGAATGCTAGCCACGAGCTCCACTACAGCCGGAAATTATAATGCCAAAAGGGCGCAAATCAACACTTTCATGACCTGGTTTCAAAGATGGCACCGAGCTATTCTTTTCGGTAGTGATCAAGGGCCTGCCAGACAAATGGAAATTAAGTGGCCACTTGTTTGGCGTAATTACTAAGTAAACACGCGAGCGCATCCGAATTACCAACAAAGTAAATAAAAGACAATGAATTCCAATGCTTCGACTGGTCATCAAACGAAGGAGCAAGGCCACTGTCAATAAAACTGACGGGGTTTCAAATACACCTGGTTACACCCACACGCAAACATTCACTTGCGACTTATCGGGGTCAGATTCAGAGAAGAGTCACACAAGATGAATGCAAGACGAGATGTGGACAGACAAAAGACGATAGCCACGTTCCATTTAATTTGAATTTTTAATAAGGCCTAAACAAGTTAAGGGTGGATGCACCAACTTTTGTTTGGCGTTGTATGATATGAAAACGTGGGATTAACTGAAGTGACAAGAACAAGATGCAAACGGCGCAAACAAATCCCTGATGACAAAGTCCACGGAAAGGCAAAGTTCAACAGTTTTTGAAACTTAGTGAGGACTTTAAACTTCATAAGGGTTGGAGAAAAAACGAAATTGTGCACATTTTGGAAATAGTGGAGAAACACAAACAAGCTGTAACACGAATAAAACTTTATAGCAAAATAAATAAAAACTTTTAGCAGGAAAATTGTGAAAGGCAATAATGATGGATTATTGCATAAAAGTGCGGGTAATAATAGTTGTGAAACTTTAGACGCGACAGTAAATGGGTGACATACCTTAGTGCAGTTGACGTGAGACCCATCTACATGAAAAAGGCAAAAAGGGGTGAGCTTTCATGCAAAAGTGATCACATAAAAGCGATTACGATTTCTTGGAGTATAAATCAAGCAAATTGGCACCGGTGAATATTTTGAATAGTGGACAGTCAGACAATTGTGCGATATTTAAGGTAAAAATACAAGCCTCAAGAAGTGAGCTCGATACAGGACAAATTGGCAATTTTTGGAAAATGCATTTACCGATCGAGTTGTCTTCATGATTGGAGTTTTCAGTCCAAGTACATATTCTCCGAACTTCAGGCATCCCACTGTTAACAATAACTGAGAGCCCATCATAGTGTCTTCTAGCCTCCGAATCCAAAACAAGGAGAGAAACCTCATCGCCTCCCTTCTTTATCAACTCTACGACTTCTGGATGTGAATATGATACTAAAAATAATCGAAAAACGAGACAAGCGTGATTCGAATAATCAAAATGCAGGAAAATGCGCCTAAAAATTGAGCAAACTACCTGAAGGACAAAAAATCCTAAAAAACCAGGTTGAGCATTATTTTACAATGTCAACAAATAAGGCCATTTCGAAATGAACAACTAGGAAGCAACTGAAGGAGCGCTTGTGTGTAGGGCAAGCAAAGAGAGTTCTGACAATTTACCAACTACTTACGTATATTTTCACCGTTTACTTCAACGACGAAGTCGCCGCTTTTTAAACCAGCTCTATCAGCCAACGAACCCTCTTTTACTTCGTCAATGTATTGTCCGGTTTGATTTTTTGTGGCAATAAGGGAAAACCCGTAACCCTCAGTTTTGTCTTCAAGCCGCATGCAGCAGTACCTGGGAACAGCCATGACGACCGTCAAGTTTCCAAGTGAGGAAAGAGTGAATTACGAGGTCGACAAAGACGCTCCAAAAGTCAAACGAATGCTCGACTTCTTTCAAATGAACCATTAAAACGAAGCCTGTAGACGAAAATAACAACAACCGCACCACGAAACTCATGCAAAAGTATTAAAAGGCCTCTGATTTGCAATAAAAATAATGGGAAAAAATGCTAAAATTAGTTTCCTAAACAGGGATGCATGTTACAGCATTGCTCAAAATCAACTTTGATCCACTTTGTCATTGTTAGAGGAAATTTCTGTTTGTATTTGCTGGCTTGTAGCTTTATTTGCAACTCCTCACTACCTCTTTTGGTCGAAATTTAACAACAGCTGTCCTCTACGATTTTGTCCCAATGAAAGGAATTTATTTAACCTCCCTGTAACACTTATGATGTTACAATGTGTTTTTTAGAGAAAAGGTAAGGAATCAAACTGAACCTACTGGTTGGGGAGTGACCGACATTTCCCAAAACCGATAATGTTTCACGTATCCAGATCCGCCTACACTAGCGTCCTGAGAGTCCCTAAAGATGAAAGAAGACAAAATGCTCGGGCAGAATATATATTTAGCTCAGAGAAGGTGTCTGGGCTATTGGCATGGCCCGAAAGGCCAGCCCACCCAACAAGGTACAAGAGGGCTAAATCAAAGTACAATGTTGGCGCCTCACCAATACCGAGGGGTAAACCACTATCGCGTTACAATAGCTCTTTTGGATAAGGGCAAACAGATAGATTTAACTTCGTTACTGAGGAGCACTTAACATCTCGCAAGCCAGAGATATACCCTGCGTCCGACTTTTCCCAAATTTGTGCCCATCACTTATTTGCTCCAAGAAATAAGCATGTCAAAATCAAACCAGCATAGGTGTCGTAGAGGTACAAAGGCCAAGCAATAGGAGACCAATGCGCCCCGCCGTACTCTAGTTGTAATACGATAGTGGTTTATCCCTCGGTTCTGGTGAGGCGCCACTTTTGTACTTTGAATTAGCCCTCTTGTACCTCTGGGTGGGCTGGCCTTTTGGGCCATGCCAATAGCCCGGACACCTTCTCCGTGCTGAATATATATATCCTGCCCGAGTATTATGTCTTCTTTGGTCTTCAGGGAGTCTTGGGACGCTACACTAGTACCTATGCCCCATTGACGCTAAGCAGTAAATATGTACAAACCCAATCAGTCTCGTCGTTCAAAATGTGTGAAGGCCAGGGAAGTAGAGGCAAGCGAGGGTCGTGCTACACTTGCATTTAAAAAATGTGTTAGTTTGTTTTTGATGGATCACTTATTCGCAGTTAGATTAACAATCCTATTAATATTCTACGCTGAACTCTTTTTATTTATTTCATCCTTTAAAATTTATTTTTAATAATTATTGTAAATATATGCTTTACAAACTCTAATTTGCTCAAATCCCAACTATGGTGGTGATAATTTGGCTAAGTTAATTCCAATGTTGCTTTTGTGTCAGGTTGTTTTTATCTGCGTGGTTTAAGGCCGTTGTTGGACTGGGGTTCGAGGCCTTATGAATCTGACAGGTATCAGTGGCGAGAGATCAGTTGTTTTTTTCCTTGAATAGAAAGATTGTACTGCATTTGTTGCGCGACTTCGCTACTTTTTTCATACCTGCGCAGTCGTGGGATATCATATACTTTCCTTTCTTATAAGCAACGGGTATGAATTACACTATTGCAATAATGTGGATTGAATTTATTTTTCTTATTTCAGATTCGACTTTAGAAGACTTTGTTTCAGAATTTATTGCGGCATGGAAGAGGGTGCAGTTATGGGAGATCTTCGGGAGCATTGTTCTCATCTACTTCACATTCCGGCTCCTTCGACGAATCCTTTTGCGCCGGAAAGTTCGACGTCTTTTGGCTGAAAAGCAGGAGCTTCTCCAGGAAGCTAGAGCACGACTTCTAGACCGCGTTCAAGGTGATCCTCCTGCTTCCACTCTCAAGGATCTCTCTGCTCTCGAAATCCACGACCGGCTCCAATTTCAGGAGATGACTCCATTTGAAGCACTTCGTATTTATCAAAAAAGGGTTGTCGATGTTCTTGGCTCCAACTGTGTCTGTGATGTGATTGAGGAAGCCGAAGCAACCGCTAAGTCTATTGACTCGAACTTTCACTCGCCCATTCGTGGACTACCAGTTAGCGTGAAGGAGAATATCGCCATTGCCGGTTACGATTCCAGTATGGGGTTGGTAAGCCGCCTTCTCAAACCTGTCAGGCGTGATGGCGTATTAATTCAGGTTATTCGTGGTGTTGGAGCCGTTCCTTTCGTTACAACAACCATGAGTCCTACTGGTTATTGTCTTGATGGTTCAACGGAAATTTTTGGGAAGCAACGGAACCCTTATGATGCCAAACGCCTTACTGGTGGGAGTTCGAGTGGTGAGGCGGTTCTAATCGCCAAAGGCGCATCACCTCTTGGTTTCGGGACAGATCTTGCAGGCAGCGTTCGCTTGCCCGCCGCGTTTTGTGGTATATGTGCCCTTAAGCCGACCACCCATCGTGTAAGCACAATGGGTGTAGAATCTGTCTCCGAGACTGGATGTATTGGCCTGCGTCCCGTCTTTGGTCCTATGGCTAGGCATACGCGTCTCCTCACCGATGCTATGCGAGCTATTCTCACATCCGTTATGTTTAATCTAGATCCGCGCACTCCTCATCTTCCATTCCATGAAGGTGTTTTCTCGTCCAGCAAACCTCTCTTGATTGGATTCTACACTAATTTTGGGGGGGACATTGCTATGAAGGTTGTTCCTTCTGTCGAATCTGCTCTTTTTCGTGCAAAAGCTGGTTTACAGGCTAAAGGTCACACATTGGTGGATTTCGAGGTGCCAGAACCCAACAAAGTAGTCTGTCTTACTGTGAAAAGCATGCTAGGTGATGGGGGAGTTGCCTTCTGTGAGGCCGCGCGCTGCGAGCCTGCTAATCCGCGTCTTCGACGTACTCGCTTTCTCCTCGGAGTACCTGCTCTGCTGAGACGAATGGTTGGGTGGTTTGTTTCCACCTTCTTCAGTAAGTCGATCGGTGCGGTGTTTCATGCGTCGACGGGCTGTCAAACGGCTTTGGAGGTGTTTACCGTTTCGAAAGAAGTCGAGACGTATCGAGAGGAATTTGCAAAGGCTTGGGCGGCTGCGAAAATTGATGTTCTTCTCGGTCCCGCTTTTCCCTTTCCCGCTCCACTTGAGGGCACTCCGGATGTACTGCTAGCCGGTGCTGTGACTTTTACATCGATCTACAACCTATTGGACTACCCTGCCGGTGTGGTTCCGGTATCGAAGGTCAATGAAAGTGACGTGGAAGCCTGCAGAAAGCTAGAAGGTGAGTATCGAAAAGCTGGAGACTGGTTGAATGCTACTCATGCGAAGCTACAGAGTGATACGAAGGGACTTCCAGTTGCGGTGCAGGTGGTTGGGAAGCCATTTGATGAAGAGACGGTATTAAGAGTGATGAAGGAGATTGAGGAGAGTCTTCCTCTGGAGTAGTGCCATCTTTTCCTAATTGTGTCTCATCTTACATGTTTTTTAACACTTCCATTACGTCGGGTTTGATATGTTCACTTTTATTCAAATAAACATGGGAATAGTATTTACGATGTGCCGGCGTTTTTTGTTTTTTTTTTTTGTTGTGGTTGCAGTTGGTGTTTTTTTAAGGTACTAATGCATCATTAATGGGAATTGGCGACCAACATGAGTGCTTCGAAATGGCGATGGAGGTTAATAGGCCTCGATTACTGCGCTGTGTTTGTTGACTTCTCAAATCGCGTTTGTATGCAAAATGATTAGTGCAAATTTAGGTGCTGGTGTCAAATGGTGCTTTGCACCTGGACTTGGTTTTGGTCTCAGCTAATACTGTAGGAGTATCCTCCTTTATGATCTTTACAAATTGAATTATTTTGAGTAAGAAATTTTCTGGATTGCGTCTAGAACAGGAGACTGATTGTTGGTCGTAGTGAATGCCCTAGTTGGTGAGGCCGTTTGCCAGTTCATGAATGATAGACCGTTGATACACAACATGTATTAGTAGCTCAACATGATATGGTCTGCGTTGCACCAAAATAAAGCAAAATAGTTGGGTTTTGAAGAAGTGTTGCCAATTTCCCAGCGGGGATGTCGGTTTATGGGAGGGGCCGGAGCGCCCTGCGTTATTTTGTTCTCTTTTCCTAATTAAGGCCTCAGATGTTTAGTCTTCCTTTGCCTTTACTACTAGTTGGCACTACAATGACAATGTTTCTTCACTTTTTGAGGCATGGATCGGAGCTTCTGTCATCACCAATAATCACCTCTAAAATAGGCATCCTCACCCAGCTGTAGGTTTCCTCTTCGCCTATGTAAGTTCTCTCATTAGAATAAAGATAAATTAAACGGCGATCTCCTGCTTGAAATATTCCTCACCCTGATCTCGTGTGCTGCCTTCATCGTCCACTTGAGCTGGTGGGATTACGTTGTCGCTTTGAGCCGTAAATGCCAGAAATTATAGTCCAAGAGTCCTGGAGGAAAACTCCACCATTACAGTCTAGTTGGTGTACTGTTCTTACACGACCTACCGGTTGTTGGGTGTTTTTTGTCCAGTTTTTTCCCAATCTAATAAGTTCACTTTTAATGAAATGTGTGACATGTGGGACCAGGTGAAAATATCAAGGTGTTGCAAATACGTGATAATAATAGTGGCCGTCTTAAAATTTCCAAGAACAGAATAGAGCGAATAAGTAGTTGCATCATAAAGCGTACGTGGTAAGACTGGGGAATATGATACTGGATGCTTTTACTCAATTGCGGCGTCATTTGAACAAGCCTCGAGTGTGGGATGCCACCTCTCGGCTTAGGTAAGTGGCAGTTAATAAACAATCGGACAGGCAGTTTAGTGATGTCAACAATGGAATGTAGGCTAGACAGTGATGAAGAGGAAAGAAGTCAAGCCTGTTGACAAGACGCCTAAAATTTATCTGAAGTCCTCATAAAAGCGAGCGAGATGGAGGGAAGACTACGAGTCTCCTCAATTGCTGCCTTGAATGAAACAAGCCTTGACGGGGTACGTCCAAACGGGAATGCGGTGCCCCGACATGCCTCGAAAACGCACTTCTTACCTTCTGTATGTACCTTGTTTTTCCTAATTTATGCAAAATGCACATTTTATTTGGGATTTAGACTTCCTCGTTTCATATTTAACATGCATCTCACTCCTCATATGCGATGGTTGATAGTTTTCCTCCCTCCTTTTCCCTTTCTTCCAGATAAACTCCCTGAAAGTGTTGGTACTTTAATTTCAGCTCCGTACCCACCCGTACTTCGGCGAACATCACAGCCCAAATATATTTTACCATGGTTACATCTTTTACTATAAAGTTTCACTCCCTCGGTCCCCACTTTTTTACACCTCGGCATCTAATTTCGATGGAGTAGCTAGGCTAGGTTTAATCCTGATCAAAAACACGGTTTGTTTTTTTGCTGGTTAGAGCAAAAAAAGCATTGTTTGTATGTACTTTCTGTTTGTGTTGTCACATTGTTTCTCTGAGTGGAATTGGCACTTCAATGGATATTCTCCGGCATCGCTTTAAAGCGGTGCTGTTTTAGCGCTTTATTCTTGAAATAATGATAGTATGCAATTTCTAGTTACAATCTTATGAAACGGTGAATTTTTTTTGTTTCATAGTACCTGCGTTCGTGATAGGTAGGATTTGAGACGAAGATTAGTTTCGACGGCCTAAAAGCAAAGCCGAGGGGAGGAAACATGTTACCCAAGTAGGCGAGTCCCTTTAAGGCAATCGCTTCCCAATGTGAATATAAGTATAACGTACTAAGACAAGAGGGATGACAGAGTGTAAACACTGTTGACCCCGGATACGGCGATTTGCAAAAGCGGTTTAGTTTCGGGTCAAAGTGTACGCACGCACGCGCACGGACCAATCGTGTGAATGGCTGCAGCGTGCACGCACACGTGCAGTGACGGTGTCTGCACCCACCGCAGCCAATCAGGATGCGAGAAACTAGTGAATGATTGTTTACAGCTGCAATTTGTAGCCTGCAGAATCTGACTCGTGCCCGGTCAACAACTAGGCTGTTCGTGGCCTTGATAATAACAATGACTCAGGTCACGTCGGTATTTTTGACCACACAGTTCCATATACAGGACAGTGGTTTGTCAATTCTGTTGTGCTTGACAAGGCATCCTTTTTCCATAGTCCAGATGCAGCATTCAATCGCAGGCTGGAGATGTGATCTTGAAAAGCACTACTCGCATTATTTTAAGGAAAGTGAAAGGTGATGGAGTATTTTTGCTTGTGTAGTGGTACTTCATACCTGAGAAACCCCCTAGTTGTGTGGTTCGGGGTCTTGCTTTCATCATCAATAATGGCATACCTTAGCCAGTCCTAATTCTCACTGTGCAGCATCAAAATTAGTGCCACCACAGGAGCGAATACTTGTTAAGATTGACAGAATAGTGTAGTTTGTTTGGCTGTCGGGTGTATTGAAGCAGAGCGAAGCAGAGAAAATATTTTATTCTCAACGTGTTTGCACTTTGATTGTTATTACACAATACATTGGTGTAGAAAACATACTTATCGAATATTTGTTGCCCTTATTGACATCTTTTGTTTTTTGTGCCACTTTTTTGAAAGGGGAGTTTTTTGGGTAGGTGACCCCCCAAACCAATTTGGGGTTCCAATTAAATGTAAGAAACACCGAAAGTAAACTAATCACTTGAATTTAATTTCATTACCTTTAGGCATTTTTTATACACGACCAAGGGGAACTAACTTAAGTTAGTATTCTTAAAGTAAAAATAGGTGGTATATCATTTATGTAGCAGAATAATTGCCACTATTACTAAAGTAAAAAGAATAAGGATTGCATTTGATGTTGCCTTACTTCGTGAGAAATGAAGGTAGCTAGCAGAGAGTTTCGAATGAGCGACCATAAAGTAGTGGCAAATGAAACCCCTTTAAAATCCCTTCCCCGCATACTTTACATAAAATCCCCTTACATTTCTATTCATAAATCAAATCGTCGTGAGTGAGCTGGGGAGAAATGAAACAAGAGAGGCGAAGGAGAAAAGCAGGTAGGAATAAAGAAAAACACAACAGAGCTAATATTTTTAAAGATTCTTCATAGTAATGCATCACCTTTGAGAAATTCCACCCAGGCAGTTCTACTTATGCCTCCGAGTGGGTGATTGATGGTGCTTGTTTTTTTTTTCTACACAACATTGCTGTCTTCCCCTTTCTCCTTCCCTACCTAACACAGGATTTGAAGGTATGTATAAATTCGTAAGATGTTAGAAATGAAGACACCCATGTTCATCCTTATATCGTAATTTTCCAGATGTACAGTTCCTCCTACTACTTTTAACACCTATTGGCAGACGTGCTCACAGGAATTGATGGACGCAGCATAGTCATTAAAGAGCATGTCATTGGGAAGAGTGAGTTACACGGCAGGCACCACTTCAGGTTTCCGCCTTTGACCAGGGCATGGAAGAGTTTAAATGTTGCACTGAGTTGAAGGCGCATTTGGACAGCAAAGGTCAAGATTGCCCGTGTCACAGCACTAGATACAGGGAAGTGCGTAATTGAGAGGCAGTGATGCGAAATTTGTCCTCCGAAATCTGACAAAATGTACATTAAATGCTAGTTAAGGGGTGAGGTAAGTGCACAAATGCATTAAGAAAACATGTTGAAGTCCTCTTTTCGTGGAATTCAACTTAACAGCTTTCATCATTTAGCATGGATTAAGCTGTATTTGATTAACAACTGGTGGTTTAAGCGTATATCTTCTAAGCACCGCAGGTGATGCACATACGCCACGTAATTTTTGTGTAATCATATTGCAGGCACAATGTTTCTCCTGACTGTCACCTTTTCTATTGCCTTAACGCGTTTCTGATCATCAGAACAGGAATGAGGAAAATAAAAGCAGTTCCCCACTTGGATTCGTTTGCTAGCCGATTTCATTACCTGCCCTTGTCGTGCGTTTAAGCTAGTGGGACTGAGTTGCTGCTCTGGTCCATAAGATCCTATAAGAAGTAGTACAATCTGAATGCGTTTAACATATGTTATTGCCAAAGACAAACCGAAAAAATACTATTGAACTACTCTTACTCATTTAGTAGACGCACGACTCCATCAATACTAAAAAAGCATTTTTTGCCTCGAAAGCTGTTGTTGAAAAGGCATTTGAATTTCGTCAATTTATAGTTGCCCATGTAAATAACCTCATCAACATATCTGGGAAATAAATTATGCCCAAGATGTAAACCATGCTCTCAGAGTCCATTAGACAAGAAGTTTCCTTACAGGTTCATCCAAAAGGGGAGTATCGCACTTGAATATACACTATTTGTTTAAAATTTTCCTTACTAGGAGCCGATGTAAATTGAGGTGGCAATTTCTCATAAGCGCACACAAAGATGCTGCATTTTTGGATTCGCTATTGAACTACTTTTCAAATGTCAACGTCAAATGCGTTAAAAATAACGAAAATTTCGAAGCTTTCAGTTTTATCGCATTCCCTGTTGCATAAATTCCTTGGGAATTAGTTCAGTGAAAGTTTTGCATAATTGTATTTGTCGTCTTATGCGCAATTTGTTTAAAATTTGCCCATACGATAGCCTAAATGAGTGAGGTCATTGTGAATGTGCACTTTGACCTCTAACTTTTAAAGGAAATACGCCATTTTTTAGCCTTCCTCATGCTTACAGTCTGCACTTTGGCACTATATACTACCCTTACTTGTCTGGGTCTTTGGAACTTCTTTATTTAGGTGTTTCCTACCGATAGAGCCAAGAACTGCTGCAAATTATCAATCTCTGGTTAGATTTGGAATCCTCCTGAATACTACAAGATTTGATTTAGTGCTTGTTAAGTTGCAAGGCTTTGGCAGAAAGTTTTTGTGCTCCATTTTTGAAGGTAAATTTAACTCTAGACGATTTTGCACCGCTAAGGCGTATTTTAGCTCTGCTTTACTGGAAGTTGCAGCGTGATGTTCCGGTTGTTGGTAGAAGGCAACCTGGAATTTATTGCCGCACGTCTCCACCTTCATGTTGACATTTGTTAGCCTACGAAGGATCAATTCTGTATCCATTTGTACGACTCTATTAATTATTATTAATAAGCAAATCAAACTGAAAAGTTCTTTTTGTTGACCACAGTTTTCTCTACGTTACGTTACGGTGACAAGCGAGCGGAATGGACTAACCTCGCATCTACGAGGGCGTCATCTATCCTCGAGGAGGAAGCAAAAAGCGGTTGATTTTTTTATAGATACCCCACATCACAGAGTGCAAGATGTCTTCCATCGAACCTTCTTCACGATCCACGGATATGAAGCAGGAAATATTATTTTTAGTGACTATTTTATTCGTTAGCTCCACGTTCTTTGGATTTATTGGTGCTGTTTTTGGGATGCGTAAGCAGACTTCATGTTCAACTCAAGGCGAACCAAAGTCCGTTTACATTTTCTGTACCACTAAATCTGCAGTTTTTGAAACTTTTTCCAATGATTCCTTTATCATAGCTGACTTTTGAGGAGCCATCTCACTCTGAATATTTTGTTATCCAAACCATATAAATACAGTGGATTCCCCTGAAGTCGTCGTTTTATATACATCTTTTGATAAAAAGTAGTTGTTTTAAAATTCGAAATGTATTATCCCTTCTCTGTCTACATTTTAGTAGCAACTTCCACCTTTTACCACGACACCTTTAGTGTTTTTCCATACTTGATCAGCCACACTTCTTGCTAAAGCGATGTGGGTCGCCTCTACTTTTGTTAAAGAAATTAAATAGCGAAATGTGAATTGCTTAAAACACTTTGTTATTTGTATCCTACACTTACTCCTGGATTGGATGGTTACTTATTTGTTTGCTGTTTAGTAGCTACTTTAGTATTGTGACAACCTCAGCACGAATCGGTAGGAAGACCCTGTTTAACATTTTGGGGTTAGTACCTACTGTGGTGCCCTTTTTTGGAGAGTTTTCAGTAAAGGATTGAGTTAGAATAATCGCTTCATTTCCTCTTATTTAAGCTACGAATTGGGTCCGGCTATGGCATTTGATTTATTGTGACTTTATGGCCTTTTTCACTAGCAATTCAGCTGTTTTGCCAGTCTTATTTACTCATGCACTGCTTCGGCATTGCAGTTTATGCACTGGTTTGGAGGATTAGGCCTGTTTTATTTTCTTACGCGAAAGCGATCATCCGACTGTTTGGAGAGACTGGTAAGTTAAATGATTTGTGAGGTTTAAGCCCCCACTCCATGGGAATCGCGTTGCTTGATGCTTAGTGGCATTGACAATTACAACACAGCGGTGTGCCCCATTTGTAATCTCCAATGAGAGTCCTCTCTTTTTTACTGCCTCTCATTTTTAAGATGAGTGATTTCACCATACTGATGCAGTCGATGTTTAATTGCAGCATTTCAAATGCTCGCTCCATTAGAGCTTATATCTTTATGTCACCGTTGATATGGATTTTGATGAACTTTTTGGAAGGCTCATTCGCCACAAAATACCACTGTGTGGTGGTCACTAGATTTACATAGATGAACACATAAATCATGTCACTTATTTTATACTATGGACCTGGATTGTTTTGGTGCGAAAGCATTTAATAAACTGCTTTTGAAAACGAACTTGGAGTTCTACATTGGCATTCCAATTCGTACTTCGTCTCATTCCCCGATCGTTTTCTTTTCATCAACAATTTGACACGTCTTTTTGCCTTCATTTTAATGCTATTTTTTACAACTTGTATTCTCGTGCATATGTGCTACTTTCAGGGTTTTGCCCTTCTGCTTCCAGGTTCGTGTCTCTGAATGGAGAAGTACGGATGGAGGAGGATATCTCGTGTAGTGTAATACGAGGATTGTACGAATAGTTAACGTATAGTGGGGGGGGGCAGATTCTGTTTCCACCGTGGAGACCCAACCATTACGTCTTGGCAGTCACGAGGTTAATCAAATTACCCGCTTGTCACCTAAAAGGTTTTCTAAAAAAAAACACGCATCACAGACAGTGCACAGGATTTTTTTAACTTGATTTTGACATTGGGCTACCTATAACTTTGTCTCTTTGTAGTATCAGTTCTCCACACGTTGTTTCGTTGTTTTATGCTTTTGTGTGGTGTAATATGGGGTTCATATTCTGTTTTAGTATTTGCGGATTTGGTGTTTAGTAGATATCCGTATCGTTCGGCCCCATTGCCAAGTTCTGATTATTCCCCTCTAGATCATATATTATTCGTCGAATGTTATGTGAAGGAAATTGCTGTGATGGCGTCCTTGCACCCACTCTACGACGAGCTTGAAAGTTGTAGTCTTCGAAGTAAACTTTTTAGGGTCAAAATAATTTATGACGCTACCAACCAAATACTTACATGATATTGCTGCCTAACACGAGAAATTAATTTGATTGACGTCAAGTAGAGGTGACTTCAACACTACGCCTTGTTTCTTACACAAACAGATCAAGTACTACTTATGTTACCTGCAACTTTGGTGAACGGCACATACCCTTCAGCTTTATGTCACTTATGGGCCGGTTTCTCGTATTCTTCTTCCTCTGCATAGTGACACACGGTTGGCATGAAGTTGATAAGACTGAAATGAACGACTTTGATTGAATTAAACGGATCACTTAAATAGGCTACTGTTACTTGTAGGGTCAGGTGCCTTAGTGCACTAATTTACTCTCTGCATCTTGAACGAATGACGAGGGCAGTAC
>NW_020170396.1:276797-283899 GCF_000524195.1 Echinococcus granulosus
TTGAAACCACCCCTTTCCCCTCTTTTAATGATTGTGTTTTTAACCCCTAACGTATTAATTTTGTAGTACTTTTTTGGCTACAGTATATATTTGTATAAACTGCCTTTAGCTTGTGATATTTTTGGAGGATGGAAACTTGGTTTACTGTGAATACTCAGTCGTATATTTAGCCATTTGATTGTGATTTGGCACTCCTGTCATCTCAGGGGCGCAATGCTCCGGCCAAGGTTGAAGATGCCATAGAGGACAGGAGTCTGGAACATGCTTTATTAGTGGCTAGCAGCGAGTAACTAGCGGAACTGTCGATTTGTCATAGGGCTGAGTACATTAACTGGTTCATAGACAGAAGTGTCATTCAACCATCTCAGTGACGCATTTTCGGTAAGGCTTTGCAAATGACTGCCTCTTCGGGAATAGATAAGGTCTGGTCCCCAGTAGCATCCAAATGACCAATCCATCAGGACAGATGCTCACATAGGACTCGCATGAATGAGATGGTGCCAAAACGGTGGAGTTGCAGAGTCAAATGAGACAAGAGTGCTTTAATATAATTGTCTTGCCATTTTTCAGTAGTTGACAACTCCCTGAAGTGGACGTAGTTTTAACAGCTCAAACACTTCTTCTGCTCAGCATCTAGGTGTGAAGGAAACACTCGACTGAAGATTACTTTGCAATCAGGTACAAATTCTTCCCCGTGGCTTGAGAAATGCACAGGACCTTCAAATCGGTCACTTGCATGGTCCTGCCCAATATTGTCTTTCTTTGACTGGTCAGAGGAATTTCTAACTGCTAAACATGTACATGGTGGGGAGTTATTTCTGAATTGTTTGCCTAACTAAGCGGAGACTTTGGTCTCCCTGGGTCATACGACTACTATCCAACATGGCCTTCGGGGCAAGCTAATAACCTCCCCCCAGGTACCCTTCTTTGGCACACTGGCAATACACCATTATTCATTCCACATTCGTGTATTACTACCTCAAAGAAGGCTGGACACGCTGCATGTTTCAGTGCATAAGATTTTGAATACAATTAGAACAGAGCAGTGTGTGTAGGGACCTGAGTACTTTTCTGAAGTAGAAGGAAGACATGATGCCAGGGCAGAATATGCATCGTCGATGTACGCAAGGGCTGGGGGTGAGCTATGCCATGGCTTGAGGTTATGCGCCAAGCGAAAGCATAAAAGCGAAGCCTCAAGCCATCCGTTATTAAAACGGAAATTTTAACAAACGATCAAGGTACTACACTCCCCTCTCTTTCTGTGCTCCCGCCCAGGTGCTCCACTTAGCCAATCTCTCGTCTCGACCAATGCAGTGTAGTCAGTGCTGGAAGAAAGAAACTACCCAATAACCACCCGCATCAGTCCTTGAATTTACCTGGAACTGAGAAGACATCTGACTGTTACATTACTGTACCCTCTTGGCGATTCCACTCCATGTGGACTTTCGTCTCGTTTGAGAACCGCATTGCGAGAAAGGGGTAATATGCTGGCCATCTGCTATGTCCATCGCTAGTCGCAAGAATACCGCCCTAAAATCAGAGCTATTTATTGACGAACAGGTTTTAACATCATTTTTTAGGTATGCGGTTTCGTGTCCATTTCTCCTCATCACTTTGTTCTCACTTCAGCGCTGTCCAGCCACATCTATCTGGATTGCGTCCACCTTGTGGAGGTGTGGAGCATGTTCCGTGTGTTCACTTAATTAACACCTACCTGCAGGCAATGTTGAGAGCACCGTAACCGAATTTTCCAGATGTTTTGAGGCCACGGTCAGTGAAATTGCAATAGTGAATAGCATTCCTGTAGATTGGCGGACTGGGTTAGATGTGGAAGACAGACGTAATTCTCAACTCTCCTGTTATGTTTCATCACGAATTCGCCCATCCCCAGCATATGCTCCCTTCTCCCTTCACGTTAATTTTTATCATTTGGTGCTAAAACCTAGGGTACTTGTCCCTTAGGCTCGGACTCGCTTTCCGCTGCCACCAATGTAGCGCTCCGAGTCTTTCCTGAAGACGAATGGGGACAATATTCGGGTGGAAAATGCAGCGCCTACGTAGAGAAGGACGGAGAGTTTACTGGCATGGCCGTAGGCCATCTCGCTGGGCAGAATTGCAATACCGATCCCTTTGGTCGCCAATTATTTAAATGTAAGAGTCAAGCAAACAAACTCTCCTTTGGAGAGGATGTCATGCTCCCATCAGCAGAAGGAGAGGAAAGTAGAACCGAAATCCTGCTGGCTACCTTTCTTTGCAAATGTCCCAGATAGAAAATAATTAGCAATAATATTAGGCCAAGGTAATCTTTCTAATGAATTTTGAGTTATGTCTAAATTGGAAAGCGATTTTAGTGACAGATTCGATGATAGGAAAGAGTTACTTAAAATTGCCATCGGCTACGTTTCAGTAGCTATCGCTAAACATTGGACGACTCCTTTTTCTCGTTTTTGGAGGACGTCGCAGGGGCAGTAGGAGGAGATGTCATACTCCCATGAGCCGAAGGAGTGGGATGCAGAACCAAAAACCCACCAAACACTTTTGATTGCGAAAAGATAGGCTCAAATGACTATTAATACTAACAAGTCAAGGAAATCCGAGTTAAGCCAAAATCGTCTTGGTGCAAGTCGCACCAATTCGAATAAATTGCAGTTGTTTGTACGTTTTATGATAACCCAGCTCCAGCACAGGAACGGCAGGCTAACCATAAATGTACACCTACACCTCTTCCCTACTTTCTGTTCTGTACTACTGGTTCCTAATAGCAAAATATTATTCCTGAATGCTTCCCATTTAAATGACCAGCTGCCAGTATTTTTACTGCGCTTTCAACGTTATCTGACCCCGAGGAGACTGCAACCGTAGTTGAGATACACCACCCGAAATGCTTTTGAGGAAGGAATTCCTCTCGGTGCTAATTCATGACCCGTGAGAGCTTCCAGCCCCCGCAGTTAAGAGATGACCTCATCGCAGTCTACATTCTAGTGGGTGTGGTCAGTAGCCCAAAAGAAACTACTAATTCTGCTAGATAGTGACCGACACATGCGGGCAACAAAAGGCACGCACGCGCTCACATGTGCAAAGCATCGGGAGCAGCGGCACCAACAAGTACAAACGTAGCCGCCATTGCACACCTAATTACCATCCCTGCCAAAAACGCGCGAAAGCAGCCCAGACAAATGCAAGACCACGATTGCAAAACAGTTGTACCCACCCATCAGACAATAGAGCATTTGAAATAGGAGAAATACCAACCAATTTCTTTTGTACACTACACCTTCCCAGCTTGTTGAAACAAATCGGAATGTACTTTACTGCCGTGAACTCACTCGCACACGCACACTCACGCGAACGAGAACACAGTCAGAGGCATGCGCAAATGGAATGCAGAGGGGTGGAGAGCGAAGAAAGGAACCACAAAAGTGTGACTTTGTGTGCCAAGTTGCAACAATCACTGCAGTTCCCGTTGTTCAGAAGTGTGCGTATGTGCGCTCACAAATGTTGATCTCACAGCAATAAAGTAAAAAGAGACGAAATATGAAGCAAAGGGAAATCAGTCAGTAGTGAAGTCAAATGTCGATGGTACCGGGCACCTCAGGTACAGAATGAGGCTGCACTGTCGACTTTGGAGAGTCGCGCGATGGAGGAACCTGTCTGTGGCCTTCCACTGCCCCCGCTGCTGCCGACGACGAGGATGCGGAAGAGCGGTGGCTCGTGTTCACGGCAGACGTCTGGTGCGACGCAGATCCCGCCGCGGCCGAGGCTGGAGCCATAAATTTGGTTCGATGGATGCAGGTCTTCTGGTTGAAAGGCTTCACAGTGATAATGAGATTGGAGCTGTTGGCCACCATCATATCGGTCACCTGGTCCAATGTCTTGTCGTACACCTCGATTCCATTGACCTCAATCACTTCGTCTTTTACAGCCAAGAGACCAGTAGACTCGGCCAAACCGCCAGGCAGAAGGCGCGAAATGAAAATTCCCGGCACCGGTTGCACTCCGGTTGGCGTGGCGCGGATGCTAAATCCGTCACGGATGTAGAAGCCCAAAGGCTTTGAGCCCGTCCTGATAAGATGCACTCTATTACACCAAGCAAACGTAACAGTAAAAATTGGCGGATGAAGGCGGGAGAGCAAATTCTATCCTCGCACTCAAAGACAAAGCCCACTGTATGCTTCGGGGGAGAAAAGAACAATTCAATAATGGCGAATACGACGGACAGAAGTGGAATGTTGGATGCAATGATATTAAGTATATCTTGAAATTATTACCATCACAAAAACAAAAAAATACGGAAGATAACTTTCCGTAAAAAATTGACTGATGATGAAAGTAACAAGCAGACAACCTCAAAAGTGAATATTAGCCCGCGATTAAGCTGAAAGAGCACCATTATTTGATGTAAGTACCTATCACATGAATTTATTTCGGCACCAAAATAAACTAAATGACCAAAAACTTGTGGCATCTAAGTGTTGATCACCAGAACGGTTGAAGCCACATAAAGCATGAGGATGCGTACAAAGGTTGTAATGTGATTATTAAGAGACGAAGTATAGGAGTATGACGAAAACAAAATTACACGAGCTTTTGGCAAAGAAAATACATGTGAACGCTCACCTTCGCATACATTCCGGAAGGGTACCATCATCTATTATGGATGAGACTTTATGGAAATCATCACATAGTACTATAGACTGATGTCCAGGTTTAATCTTCTCTGATCCGATTGATCTAACAATCTCTGCTGGCTTCTTTCGCAGAAAAACTGTTCCCGGTGCTTTATAGCCTTTAATTTCACCATAACTCTCACCTAGGTATAGTGACAATTTCCTGGCATATTTTACCTTTAAGTTGAATTAAAAGTCTGAGAGGATCAGATGCAACTGCTAGAGCTCGTTCACAATTTTTATCATTATTTATAGGAAGCAGTGTACTTTCCTTTGGATCAACGTATTGCAGAATAAAATGGGTATTGTATAAGCCGTGCACCTTTTCTACGATTCTGTAGAGGTCATCAAATGTCTTAACTGTTGAACGGTCCAAGTGAAACCGTCGAAATTCAGCGTTATACTAGAGAATTGAGGAATAAAGCAAAAACAAACCTTGCTCTTAACGGCGAGTACCGTCATTCTCAATCGGCGGTATTTTACCAGTCGCTAAAACAAGGCGTAGTTACGTAGGAAGACAGGCAACAGATTGTACAAAATGGCAAGTTTTGAAAGTAATGAGGATGTTTTAAAAAAAATCAATTTCTAATTTTTTTAACCTTTGTGTATCCTATTTTAGTAAAGCAATTACACACCACGACTATTGTAAAGCGTAGGCGTATTGCTAAATGTTAAAGTATGTTATTGCTTGTAACAAGAAACAAGGATAGCAAATAAACTTTTGTCATCAGGGTAAAACACCTAATCAAAATCTTCTAGCTATACTGGTCTTCCTCCACGTTTATTCTGTTGTAGGCTGAGGTTCGTAGGGCTCCTCTTCCCTGTTCCTCATACTCTTGGAACACCTAGGTTAGTCTAACTTTGATATATTTATTGGGGCAAGTAAATGAGAAAAACTAGCACAGAGTTCAGGGGGGATTGGTCACGTAACCGCTCTCCGGCTTGCAGGACGTTGACTCTTCTGTCATGAGGTTCGATTCCTATCCCCGCCTCCTCTCTGAAAGGCATATTGAAACAACATGAGCATTACACTTACTCAGAATCTTCTAGCAATACCAGTCTTTTTCCATGCGTAATCTGTTACATTGAGTTATGCCATGCCTGTATGGTGAATAACTTAGCGCTAACGTACACAACCAAGGGAAGTGGAACTTGAGGGGTCATGTAAACCTGCTTGACCAAACCTACAGCTAAACCGATTGTCAAGTCACTAAGCTAACATAACAGCAATTCCTAATCAGCAAATACTGTAAAGCCAGTTCTGGAAACCTCATGCAAGTGACTCTTTTGTAAAACAAGCAAGAAAATGTGGACCTTTCACATCCTGCCATAGACAAAATTTCACTACCTCTCCCCCATTAAAGTATTTCAACTCATATTTTCCAAAATTATGCGCAAATCAGCTACTGTCCATTGACGGTGAATGTATATGGTTGATCTCAAAG
This sequence comes from Echinococcus granulosus, assembly GCF_000524195.1. Classification (NCBI taxonomy): domain Eukaryota; kingdom Metazoa; phylum Platyhelminthes; class Cestoda; order Cyclophyllidea; family Taeniidae; genus Echinococcus; species Echinococcus granulosus. The sequence continues at coordinate 282,910 of NW_020170396.1, forward strand.
CAGTTATCAATGGGGTATCGCCTGCACAGATGGATGTTGAGCAGAATGGGTACTTCAGTAGTCTAAATTATGTGTACTGCAAGGCGTTGTTAAGCAACGAGAGTTTAATGGTATGATTAATGCAAGTCTGCTAAAGTACTTGTGCGTCAATTGGCTCCACAGCTCTGCCTTTTTCTCCAGGTTCGATTGCCTGCTAGCCTTGCAGGACTGCCGAATACGTGAGAAAAGAGTATTCACGGCACACGCTAGACACCCAACAATCCACAGCAAAAGCAAATCAACGTGAAGTTCAGCGTCAAGGACGGTCACAGGATTACCAGATCTAATGCGCCATCTACCCACGGATCAAAATCCCACTCGTCCCATGCATTCAAACACTTGCCCAGGCCCTATTTTCTTTAAAATGAGTTGTTTGCTCAAGCTTCGATTTCAGTACGGAATCCGAAATCGAACCCATACCTAAAAGGCTGGCCCCCAGCCTATGTCAGCAGACTCCAGAATTTCGCATGTCGAATATAATATTATGACATCTTATTTTGTTAACCTTCACCCTTAAGAAAGTCTCAAAGAGCTGCAGTCTTAACAAGCTCCATCACCCCCCCAGTCGAAGCACTAAATGGCGTAGCGCTAGGCACCAAAATATTAGCACGAGATTCCGAAAATTCTGGCCAATGCAGTGTGTTTAGACAGTCATTCAGAAACAGTTGCTGAGACAGCCATATGATATTACGAGGATAGCCCATGAACGAAGATGGTGAGATGCGGAGAGCGCCACATAACACGCGGATGGCCAATTATTCCAATGACGTATCACTGCAACCTGTTCAAGAAAAGCAGCTTTCAATAGAAAAATTAGAACACGAAAAAGAGTATTCATATTATAAGGTGTAACGCACAGATAGGCAACGCAGCTAGGCAAAAATATAACAAAGCTAATGCTTAAAAGGGTGAAAAAGGAAATTTCTAAGGAAAAGTACAAAATCAGTTGCA
>NW_020170396.1:283999-287072 GCF_000524195.1 Echinococcus granulosus
GGGTGGGATCAGGAGTCCTCCAATCCGACATTGTGCATATCCCGCATCACCAAATTCTCCAGGTCATTTCTTGTCGGCTTGCGCCTCCAGGGATTGCTGTGAGTAACGGCAGAGGAGGTCGGCGGTGGCGAACTCACATTCTCTGGTCCGCGTCGGTATGCTCGAAATTCAGCTGGTGGTGCAGCCGCCAACAAATTGTCCACGAAATTCATCAGCCCCGAGAACATCGAGCACACCTGAGGATAAGAGGCGCATACGTGTCCACTTCCGACTTGAGACACAATTAATACAACCTACCCACATAAAATGCAACCACTGGATGCACACAGAAACAGCTACAAACGTCTCTCCATTCCCTACCTCTCCTTCCTCATCCTCATCTCCTCCACAAAGAAATGAGGCATTCGATTGTGGTGAAAAGAAATTAAGCGCCCCAAAATGCTTCCTTCAAGAAGCGACGCGATAAAAACACCACGCAAACACCGAGTGCTCATCATTTTCTCACATCGTTTAGTTGCCCATCACCATTTCACAAGTGGTCCCAATAACGGAACAGCTACTCCATTCATAGCACCTTCGCCGCATACTCCTAACTATTTACCAGAACCAAAGCGCCTTTCACACACACACACACACAATGTCAATTAGCAACGTCCTCCATTCCTAGCAAAACAAGGCGTTTAAGGGGACAGCACATGTACACTCGAGTTTATTGCACTGAGAAGCATTTTGTGCACCACAGTCGCCTATACAATCTCAGTTCATGCAATAAAAGTGAAAACAAACCGCATTCACATCGCAAACGGAGCCCCAAATGGCTACGTTGCACATCATGCGGGTATTGGAAAAAAAGACAACTTTTGCAAGAACAAAACAGGTTGCGCACACTAAAGTCACCTATTCCAATTATTCTAACTGGCACACATTCTGCAGAACACAATGCCATTAGCACAGGATGACAGGGCTCACCTTTTTCACAAAGCCAGCCTCCACGCCACCAAGCAGACGAGGCAGCCAATAGGTGAGAACCAATGACAGTCGTTTGTCCGGAGGGAGGGAGGAAAGCCGACACGCGATGTGGTGCGCCAGACATCCCGATGGAAACATCACTTGAGGTGGAAGCATCTCCATGCCACACTTGAAATTCTCACCCTCGGGAACCAACGCGTCAATAAGCCAAACTAGACCTGTTAGATGCAGCAACACGGATTGCAACTGGGCAATCGCGTGAAGATAACAGAATCGCAGAGGCTCCTTCTCCCCTCTCGATCGACAGTAAGATCTAAAATCACGCACAATGGCAGTGCGCACCTCCACAGCTCCACCCTCGGAGTGCTGCAGGAGACGCATGTGCGCTGCCACCGCACACACGCACACTGCCAGCGCGATCGGTGAGGAGACGAGATTGACCGACTCTGGGCGAGCATTGAATCGCGCCCAGAGAAACAGGACGCAAGCCAGACCGTGAAGCCATGCGGGGATGATTGGTGGACAGGGAGGGAGACAGAGATGCCGTTGTAGGAATTCAAATCCCGTGCATTCATGGAGGGAGACGCGCTCAAAGCTCACTCGGTACTTCTCCAAACTCGTGCATCCGGCACGTCGATACTCATCGTAAAAGAGGCGCTGGGGAGGACCATGCACACCGGGTAAGCGTCGTCCATCTGTGGAACAAGCGTCCAGAAGGAGCCCAACATGTAGGCGACGAAGGGGAAGGGTGCACAAGTGGAAGGGCTCTCGCCTTTGAAAGTCCTCAACAACTGCGTTGCAGACGATTCCATAGGCGTACAGTGCGTCACAAGCGTGCGTCAATATTCGCGCTCGGCGGAAGGCCTGTATTAGTCTAGCAGACCACGACGCAAGATAGTCTGGACCACCAACGCCTTCAACCAGAATTCGCTGAGCTTTCAGACCGTAACTCTCACGGGTGAGGTTTCGAGTAGTCGGTAGTGTCTGCGACACCCGAGTGGGAGGCGGCGTTTCACCAAACAGGAATTTCAAATAAGGCGACAGTTGCTCCAGTGGAACGTGGTAGGCTGCAAGACCAGCGTGCAAGTAGTGAGCAGCCTCAGGTCTCTTTGATATCGGATAACTAGACAGGATTCGCTCCACAGGCTCGACAATATCATCTCCAAATCCCGACAACCAATCCACGAGCCGACCAAACTTAATGGCATTGCGCGAAGCCACGGCTGAAACGGAGGCAGCTTGGGCAGTGGGTCTCACGTAAGGCTGTTGGGGTGCGGATCCAGGGAGGTGAAGGTTGAAATAACCTGGTGGTGTATAGTCATTGCCACAGAGAGTGGCGAAGAGAGGCATTTGGATGGGGGCCAGTTTGCGGAAGGTGGGGCCTTCTCTTCCTAAGAACTGCTGTGCTTCAATGTAGAAGCCACCCTCGTAGGCGCGTGGGGTCTGGAAATTGCAGAGGTCAGTGGGTACGAAGGTGAGTCCACCGCAGTTAGCCCAGTAGGGAGCAAAAATGAAGAAGTCTGAGTCATTGGAGACCAATGGCGCACCGAGGTAGATAGCGAGAGCAGCGGCCAATTGATCGGCCTCGAAATCGACAACAACCTGACGCGCCCCCAGCCGATCCAGAGTTAAGTGGAATGTCAAGGCGGCAAGGTGAGGCTGTATGTCGACTCGAAATGCAGCTGAGGTACCATCACCAGCTGCATGTCTTGTAGCTTCCTGTTGTAGGTGGGATAATGTAATTAGACGATCGCAGCTTCGCCTTAGAACGGTAGACGATTTTGGAACCTCAAAAAAATACGAAAATACCATACACATTGAAAGATACCAATGTTCGTAGCACTAGTAACTAGGGCAAAGATACATCTCGACTTTAATTCAAACCAATTTAATGTAAACGTGCCCAATTTTATGCCCAAAATCATTAGTAATTGCCTTGCAAAGCAAAGTGAATTCCTCATAAGAAAACCTACCTCGCGAATTCCATCAAAAACAAAGATTGGCTCTAGATTGCATTTCCAAAGATTATTTAAGAAATTCTGTATTACGGCATCAAATGCCATGTATTCACCATTGTATTGCGTATAAATAGGAGAGTCCAAGT
>NW_020170396.1:287172-295119 GCF_000524195.1 Echinococcus granulosus
AGAGCTTATTAACAATATTGTATCCGTCAAAAACAATGTACGAATCCTTGAGTTTGATTTCGCGAAAGTTGTAGTCGTTTTTCCGGATATACGACGACAGCCCCCGCACACCCATCCTCCGATTTGGCCTTTTTTGCGAAATGGGACACTTTGCTTACTAATTTAAACACATGCTTCCTTTGGTTTGAAATCCTTGATAAATGTCCTCTGCTGCAACTTTTTTGCCTTTTTAAGTTTTGTGCTATTTTTTCCTGACATGCGCTATATAACCAAAGACAAGTTTTGAACACATCATACCCGTCTTGTAAAATAAATTAGCCTCCTATGTTGGTGATATGATTTTTCCTAGCATTTCCTACATTTCTTTGCAATCTACTGCTATTAACCTTTAATTGATTCAATCCCTCCTCCCCCAACTTAAAAGCCCCCAACCACTGATCCCAACCCCGACCACACCTGCGAATTCACTTGAATTGCTCCCTTCCCTTCTCGCCTCTTCACATTGATGACCAATCTCCGCACCTTCTTCGTCACCAAAGCACTTCACCTCATCGAATCTCACCAGAACTACTACTGAGAGCGGGTAGCAAGGCACCAGGACTCACCACCCGGTTGCCCCGCTTTCTGACCACGTGCCGCGACCCACCTTCACAAAGTTCACCGAACCAAGTATGGCATAAACCCTAACCGTATCGATACACAAAATACTTCACTGATACTACCATAATTTTCGCATCTCGTACACCGCATATGGACATTTTGTGGTCAACAACATGGATATACATAACTGCTTTTAAAATGCAGCATTTTAACCGTGGGTTTGATCATCCTCCACGAAGTCCAGTGCCTCCTCTTTGGTCACACATTCGATGTGTGAGACCTGTTGATGAAACAGGAAGCAGAAAACAGTAACACATCTGAACATCAGAGAATGGTTGGGAAGACACCTTCACCCAACCCACCTTATTGCGGAACTTGACACCGTAGTACTTCTCGGCCGACTCCAACAGCTCTGGTCGGAAGGTTGTAGTGATGAACTGAGCGTCCGATTTAAGATCCCGGATCATGTCGGCCACCGCGGCACGGTACTGAGCGTCCAGCGCGGCATCGATTTCGTCGAAGAGATAAAATGGCGCCGGATCACACTTTTGGATAGCAAAGATGAGGGTAAGCGCCACGAGAGACTTCTGCCCACCCGAGAGCTGATTCATGTCCCGCATGTCCGCTGTCTCCCCCGTGAAAGAGACGCGAATCCCTACGCCGGTGAACAACTCTACCTCTGGCACTGGCACTCCTGCTGCAGGCGATGTCCCACCTCCCTCGTCGCTGCCCTCCTCGTCTCCCTCCGCCGGCTTAAGAGGGCGCAAAAGACAAGGGTTACGAACACTTTTCGTTCAAATTTAACACTAGTTATAGTTTTAACGGAATTATAATCGTCTGGATTGGGCACTTGACCATGCAAGGACAGTTGGATGGTTTTAACGTATTAGAAAAGTTAATGAACATAAAACGACTCAACTTCGAACTAAACAGACACGATTTCAAATAACCTACTGCATCCACCACTATCTCAGTTCAAAAATCCCGAGATTAAGAGCAATTAACAAGATCCTTTATGGTCGTGAATTCTTAGATTATCGCAACAGAGAACCAGAAATTCAAGGATGGTAATGCTAGGATACTTAGAACATGGCAATGCGTAACCTACTCGAAGCTGAATTGAAAATATCCCCGCTAGAAATAAGACTACCAGCGTCTCTAGGCTTGGCTCGGACTAATGCAGTCGATATGAAAATAACAATTAGAAGGCTGTAGCTAAAAATCCATGGGAGGACCTACCTTTTTGCCGCGGTGCATGACCAACTCTGCGCGACCCTCAGGGACCAGTCTCTTAAAGATATCCTGGAAGTTCTTTGACACCTTTTCAAGAAGAGTAGGAAAAGTTTATGCTAAGTCAAATACCCGTGTTCAAAACCCACAATCAGTTATGATCCAAGCAAGGATCCGGAGATATTGTATACCCTTCTTTTCTTTTCGAAACATATATTGTAGGTATGGCAAAGGCCAATGGCGTCAAAAGAACCAAAACCGACCTGTTTGAATGTTAGAGTGATGGCCTCGTACTTCTGATGGTCAAGAGCGTTCATTAGATCGATAATGGCCTGATGCGCCTCGTCCAGCTCCTCCTTCCGTTTCAATAACTTCTCCTTCTCCTCCGAGTGGCTCACAAACTGGTCCAGTGCCTTCTTGTTCACGTGACTGTATCGCTTCAATTCACGATTTGCCTTGTCCAACAGTTTAAACAACTGCGCGGGACGCGTGTAAACAGATAAAAGCTGTGCCAGCAGAAAAAAAGAGTAAAGAGCAATGCTAATGGGGAACGGACCTGCTTGAGACTCTTATCCTGAAATTTATCAAAGGCATCGGCGGGGAGGGAGCCAAGGTCGCGGATCTTCTTCATATTTTCTTCCTTCTTCTTGAAGAGTTGACTCTGTTTCGACTGCATCTTCTCCAGGCTCTGCTGGTCATCCTGGATGCGCTCCGCATAGTCTTTCTCCTCCATCCGCTTTGCCTCCAACTCTGCCTCCAGTCGCCGCTGATCCTGCATCAGCGCGGCCAAACGGCTTTCCACCTCGTCCACTGTCCGCTCCTCCGCTTCTATCCTATTATCCGCCTACAAATCATCACAAAACGTGTTCCCACGTCTTTGCTATCGCATAAATGTCAAGTGTCATTCAAAAAACCTCCCTAAACACCTAGTAGATAGTTAATCTGTAAAAAATACGGGCACATCAGAAACTTATTGACATGTTGTTAGGAAAATACTAGGTGAAATAGACTAAACAACACATTGAAGGGATTTCGGAAACGCGCACAGATTTTCTCATATGACACCACAAATTTAGGAAAGAATACGACAAATGTGGAAAAAGCCCATTTGCAAGAAAAAAGGAAAGGACTCACTTCTTTTAACTCCTCCTGTGCCTCCCGCAGACGTTCAGCAAGGTCTTGTTCAGAGACCTCGGCGAGTTCAGCTTCGAGCTGCTCACGTTTTCGGAAAAGGTTGTGCTCCAGCTGGGTCTCCTTCTCCGTCTTCTCTGTCTCCAAATTCATGCGCTGTCTGTAGGGAGAGGGAGTGCTATAGGACACTTTGCTTCGGCTTAGAGGCAAAGGGGTCTCGAAGGGCTCACCTGTAGGCTTCTTTGGCTTCGCGCGTCAGTGCCTGTATCTTGTCGTTCAATCGATCCACTTCCCTCTGCTCCTGAACAGACAACTGACTAGGCAGTTCCGTTCCTAGCTCGGCCTATGGGGGAGAGGAATGAGAGAAAGCTATTTTAGACACTGCTTAAAATTTTATTCTTTAGTCCCTAACTACCTAGTTTTAGTGATGACATTTATGCTACCACTCCCCCAACTTGGACTCAAATAGGGAAAGGAACACACCTTATAAGACTCCATGGTGTACTTCATCTGGTCTAAGTCATGCCTTAAGGACGAGAGTTTCCACTCCTTTTGTGGTCTTGCCTCAGTCTTTGCACGCAACTCCTCCTTCCACAAGTGTATATCCTTCTTTAGCTTGTCAAACGTCATCCTGAAAGTAGTACGCACATAAAAGTATTTCCATCGCCATCGTATTTGGTCGTTTACATTTAATATAGAATGTGAAGCGTACTCTAACTTCGATTGAACAGTCTCCTTGCGCTGCGCCTCATCAATGATGCGATTTATCTGGGCGTCTACTTGCTCTTTCCTCTTAGCGTTGTTCTCCCGCACGTTCTCCGTCTCCTGAATCTCCATCTCCGTCTTTTGCTTCCGTCTTTGAAGTTCCAGTCGTGACATTCGGTTATCATAGTAACCGCCTGTCAGAGTGCCCTTTCTTGAGGCCTGATCACCTGCAACGAGGCGATGGCACAAGAAAATTAGCCGGAAATTGATATTAGCCATGGGCCAAGAACAGTGCTGTATCGACGTTAATGGAACACAATCTAGGTATACCGATCATTACGACTGGAATTATTTGCGGAAAGAAGTACTCTGAGTCATATCCTTCAATGACCATGATTCGTATTTTGAAATAGTCTTTATCAAAAGGAGAACTGAAAATTCAAGACAAGAAAAAACAATAAAATTTTCCTCAATTAACAACACCAAACTCCACCTGTTAGGCACTACTCCCTCCTATACCAGGCCACGTCTGCGATTCTGATCTGGTAAATGTTACCTTAATATCTGACCACACGAGCCCTCTTCGATCTCACACGGTCCCAAATGCACGCTAACAGGTTGCAGCTGTGCTTCTGTTACCTATGCTATTAGTATCTTTTTTCTTCAATACGTTTCAAAAACTTCTTCCAGACTCGTTTATCTCATAAATTTCCCCAAGGAACACTCGAGCGCTATGCAAGGCTACATCTCTGGAAATTTTCACCAATTACTTTACTTTTTCATTCCCACATTACATCCCACAGTTAATGACAACGGTAGAAAAACTGAGCAAGACTACTAACCTCGAAGCCTTGGGTAACTACACAGTTGTCAACACTTGGAAGACAGTCTTATAAAAGTCCTCCGTGGGATACAGTAAAAATACTAGGTGGCTCAAATACTACAAAGGATGAACGCACCATCAAGAGTAATACAATCAAAGTTCTGCCGACGTGCAAGCTGGGTGGCCACCTCGAGGCTGCTGCAAATGAGCGTCTTGCCAAAGATGTGCACCATGACAGGACGGAATTTGTCGTCAAATTTGAGGCGTGAGATCATGGGAATGGCACCCTCAACTTCGGGGTAGTGGGACTCCTTCACGTAGAGCTTGTTGATGGGCAGGAAGTGAACCTCACCAGGCAGATTGTGCTTGTTGATCTCATTGATGATTTTGATCACGTAACGATCCGACTGCACCACGTGGTAGAAGAGCCGCGCGCCCGCCGTCACTTCCACACAGGTGTAGAAGTCCTCTGGACACTCCAACAGCTCAATCAGCGTGCCGTAGTAGCCCTGTACTATCTCGCACTCCGGCCCGAATCGGTCTCTGAATATTTCTATCACCTAAACACGGCGGCACCAGCACTTTATTAGCCACCTTCTCCAATAACGTGAAGTTACCGTGTTTCCACAACAGTGACTATTACACTGCATCAGGTAGGAAATAAAAAGCAATATCATGTTCACAGCTATGTCATCGCTACCATTCGACCTTTCAAAACATCACATCTAATTCCATCCTGCTACCTATAGATTACAAACGATGATATCCCCATCAACCACCACTTAGTCTTCTAAATTGGAAATTTCTAAAAACGAATCTGGCGGACCAATGAGCCACGGCACACATGAATGATTACCAATGCCGTTAACATAAAATCCAAATTCGACCACGGCATTTTCGGCTAAATATAATTTTAGGAACAAAACATTCAATAAAATCACCGACTTTCGAGCGTTTTCCAAACCGACCAAAATCGAAGGAAAGCGCCACAAAGCAAACCATTTTTAAACAGGAAGAGTGTAGTGATGACTCTATTTGTGCCACCTCCACGCTACTAGCATCTTAGCTCCTCTGTAATATGATAATAAAACTAACCCCATATTATTACAATTCAAGGTAGCTTTTCAGTGGCTATTCTACTTCATTAAGGAATGATGCTTCAAATGTTGAGATCATCATGAATATAAAACACTCAAAATGCATTCCTTGCAGTGATAAAAGGCAACCTGAATAAGGTGCAGATTCACAGTTAAACAATGAAAGTCACTACTCAATACATATGCTGCTTTAAAAGGGAAATTATTAATCAATGAGTAATCAGCGCTGACAAACTTGAAAGTGTTAGCAAACTCGTTGCTAAGTATCAGGTTAAATTTGCAACGCTAAAGCATTTTAATGATTTAAATTAAGACAAGAAACTGGTTCCGTGACAAAAATGGGTTTTTTTTCAAATCCAATGACCATTCGCTTCCGATAATTCACAAAACAAAGTGGAACTGAACGAGAAACGCGATGAGATAACATACTTTGCGAACAGAATCAAGGCCGTTAAGAATAACTTTCCCCGTAATGGATCGAAGACTGTGTTCGGTGCGCGCAAGCTCATCACGCCAATTGTTTAGTTCCTGTGCGATTCTCGTTTCCTCCCTATACACCGTCTGACGATCCGCCTGTGTCTCCTCCTTCTCTCGACGCAGACGACGCGAATCTTCGCTCACCTAGGCAGAGTAAGAGAGAAGCCTTATGACTTTAACCGGCGAGAAGACGAAGGTGAAGCCTCAGCGCAGGACCAACTCACTGCATCGAGTTCAGTGCGAACGGTGTTTAGATTCTCTTCTGCCCCTTCCAAATCCTTTTCTAGTTGGGCACGACGTTCATCATCCTTTTTAATTTCCTCCGTGAGCTTCGCAATAGTGTTCTCTTTATCCTTAATCGCCTTGGCCTGGCTTTTCATTTGATTCTTTATCCACTCATCTCTTTGAACACGAGATCGAAACTGGTTTACACGACCCTGTTTCGCAAACAACTCCTTTCTAAAAGGCACAAAGAGGTGAGACTGGAACCGCTCGGGACGGTGCTAGTCACGTAGAGATACAAAAAGCAACCTGCGGTGCTCCGCGTCAGAAAGAGCATTGGCTAAATCGTCCTCCTTCTGTCGAGCCGCCTTGTATTCAGGTTTCAGCTCGGCGAGGCGCTGTTCAACCACCTCGATCTGAGCATTCACTCGGTTCAGTTCCTCTGCCGCACGCTCACGTGCTGACTTGCCACTGCGAAGTGTATTGGTGTAGTCTCCACAAGTCAACTGCAACTGCTCTCGGCGCTGCAAAATTGCGCTAACCGAGTGTTGCACCTGCTCCGCTTCATCTTGAAGCTGTGCCTCCTTCAGTCGAGTGTCACGTAATTCTCGTTCCAAACGCTGGATGCCATGGGTTGGATGCGGGGAACATAGTAATTCACATTGGTGTTGCTATGACTCAAAAGACAGCACTCACCTCAATCTGAGCTGCAGTGTCCTTAGCCGCACGGCGTATTTCAGCTGTGCTCTCACTGCTTTGTTCTCGGCGTGATTGAAGCTCCTCCAGTTTTCGACGAGTCTCTTTCAATTCACGATCATAGATAGTATACTCGAGGGCTCGACGATCGCGATCCCAGCGCTGGTACTCCTTCAGCTCTTTGGTCTCATTCTCTAAGGTACCCAAGCGTTCTTCAATGCTCTCCAACAGTTTGGAAATTTGTTCACGCTTCGCCTCTGAAAGTAAGAGTGAAAGACGAGAATCTCATGCTTGATGGCTGTTACAGGATTATCAAGGAAAAGGTACCAGATTCACGAAAAATTAATTTGCTTTCTGCTTTTCTCTCGTCATATACCCGAGTGCCGGCCACCTCACGAAGAAGCTTTAGGCGTTGACTATCAGGAGCAGTGGCAAGTTGGGTTATCTAAATGTATTAAAACAAAGGTAAGAAACCGGTTCAAGAAAGTCCAAGTAGCAGGAAATAAACATACCTTTCCTTGTTTGACAATGTAATAAGGATTGCTACGGGAAAAACCGGCGCTTTCAAACATGTTCATCACCTCGGTTTTACTACAAATCGATTGCTAAAAACAACCAACTTACGTCACAATCTTTTTATCAAGAAAGAACTGATCCTTTTTGCTTCCGATGATGCGACGAAGAGAAACTTCATGTTTTTCAGACTAAAAGATTAACCAATAATAATAAAGTCCCACAGGAATTCGTCCATCACTGTTATCAAAAATGATTTCGACATAGGCCGAGATAACCCTCGGTCCTGTGCCTTCGTGCAAAAAATTTTGCCTCTCTTGATTGCTTAAGTGACTGTATTCGTCGGATAAGACGAATTGTATAGCCTGAAAGAAATTCGATTTTCCAGATCCATTCCGACCAACTATAGGCATTGACACCTAAGGATACTGACCTACCCACAATGTTATGATG
>NW_020170396.1:295219-303090 GCF_000524195.1 Echinococcus granulosus
TGGACTAAAGTCTTCCGGACATGTTTGATCACGATAGCTGCGAAAACCCTGAATAATAACCCTCTTTATGTACATAGGAGCTAGACACAAGAAAGGGAAACGACTTGGTGAAGTGCGCCTTCTTACCAGTTCGATATAATAAAGACCACACAACTTTCATAAATTCAGAATTTTGACTTACTTACAAAATACTCTATTAACAAAAAGGCGTCAATTTAAAAAGCCAACAGGCTACTGGACTTACTTTATGAAATAACTCTCTTCTACGTTAAAATTTACGGTGCACAAAATATATTAGTTTTTCCTTACAAGCAAAGGAGATGTGGCTATTTTGGTCAAGAGCGATAGGTACAATTTGAGCAATTACTTTTTTGTTTCAGTTTACTGCGCTTTTAACAAGCGTATTGTGACTTCCGTAATTTCCGGAGCTCTTTTTCATAAATGTTGACATCTTTTCTTCGTTTGCTACGTATTATTCAATCATTTTTGCGCTAGTCTGTTTAGCTATACTAGTTGCTTTGTTATCCTATGACTGAGATTTGGGGCTGGGTTCTTTTTAAGCGGGTGCTGATCTTTAGAAGGAAAGGACGCGTGGAGACCGCCAGGGCACCTCGATTGCGACAGAGGCCAGGCGGAATTAAATGGATAGTTCCACTAACAAAGAAATATCGGACCGTCCCACTGTTTTGATTCTGCAGATTTTTAAGCTGTCATTTTTCCGCATTTGCCAGCTCAATGCCGACGATTTGCCATTAGGTCAGAGTAGCAAATTAGCCCAAAACCGGTAATGTTCACAGTTTATTACAAGGCTGCACGCTACAAAGTGTGGGTTGAAATTTCGCCAAAAAGTGTCTTTATCGAGGCTCTGCGATCCATTTAGGCATGTGGAATCCTAATGCCATCGTGTTATCGCATACTTTTAACAAAATGCATAATTTATTAAGCGTCTGTTTTGTGCATCCAGGAAGGCAGCTGTTTCCACGTAACTTATAGACAGCCGTTTTTCTGGAGTTCATAATTTTTAACACTTTGTGTCTTTACTGAAGTCGTAGTAAGTCAAACTATTATGGAAGGACATACAACGGCAACGTGCAAGAGGAATGGGAGATCACCAGCATGGCCTGGGAGCTGTCCCACGTAATTCAAATCATACTTAAGAAAAGCTCAAACCTCTACATATTTATCAGTGCTCTACCTGAAATGATTCGATCGAGGGTGCATTTTCTTTACCTCGAATGCGTATCCTCAGATAGTAAGTATTACTAAGGTTGCACCAAACAATCCTGTATTTTTGAATGGTAAATTCATTGAAGATAAAATAAGTTTGCTTCCGCTGACCGCTAATTAAGGAGCAAATGTACAGTGTACGCAATATTTGTTTTAAGGGGTACAAATAATAGCTACCCTTGTCTATTGAACACAGGGAAAAGAATACCGTCCCCAAAATGTTTCTATAGCTCATAATTGCGCGTTGATTGATAACAATAATGTTAGTAAAGCACTCTCCTTTATCACTAGAGGTAAATCAAACAAGGCAATAATTTCAATAAAGTTATATCCTTGTAATCACACAGAAAAAAATACAATAAATCTTGGAAAGAGGGGAAGGGGGTTAGAAATAGCCTCTCTCTTTGAATAGATTCAGAAGCACATCCTATTGAGCTCTATACATAAAGATTGCAAAAGGAACGGAAGCCGGAGCCAAGGAAGAAGTAATAATACGGCGTTTTTCAGTAATGCAGAGATCTAGATGAGGGGACAAGAAAACTGCTAGAATTATAATTAAAATACCTCTTGGGCTGTTTGTTATTGTCTGTATATATAGGAATGAAGTATCGCTACAGCTAGATATGTCTTGTTTCATTGAACCTAGGAGAGCAAGTAGGGGAAGATAGGTTGAGGATGTGGAGAGTTCCGTTTAGAGTGCGCTCTCGATATTCAAACAGAGGTTGTAGAGGAGGTAGTCAACCTCATCATAGGTGCGTCGCGGGCGGCCGACAGTAGGGGTCTGGGTTAGAAGGGGTTGGCTGAGCGAGATGGCGGAGGTGGTAGCAGTAGTTAGAGAGCGACGTAGGCGCGGAGCCAACGGGGGTGGCGCGGGCTGCGCCTCTACCGCAGGTGGAGTCAGATGGTGGCGACGATGGGGATGGGAGTGAGGTGGGCACACCACTGCTCCTTGAAGAGGCATGCTCGATGGAGTTGCCAAGCCGTCATCTTAACGCGAAACGTCACTAAGCCGGTGTTTTACCGACACATCTTAACCAGTCCAACTGGTTCCACCAAAAAGCTGGATTGCAGGTGTATTTTAGGCAATATTGGCTGGCCAACTTCTTAATGTCGGACTAAGTCGTAAATGCATTTCATGTTTATGAATAAGCCCGCGTACGAGCAGGCTGAGGTGTTTTGTCCCCTGCACTTTACTATCACTACATAATTCAAAATCATAAAACTGTGAAGGCTACAGACCAGTTAGAAATGGAATTATTATTTGATTAGTTGCAAGGATTTTTCATTAAACAAAAAGGAAGTGTCTTAAATTCATCAGCAAACAGATGAAGGATACTTCTTTAATCCAAATTAATTGTCTGATTATTCCAACTCAGGACAATCACTATGTAGTAAACCAGAATACGATGGCGAGAGCATACCTTCAAGACGCTGTTCACGCTGGCCTACGCGCTGTTTGCCACGACGGCGCGGTCTCTGTTGCAACACGGTGGGATGGAATGCTTCTGGGGGTGTCGGGTGGTGATGAAAGGCAGCAGTCTTGGATGGGGCAATGGAGGTGCTCGATGGTTCCTGGGGTAGCGATTCAATAAGCTCCGGGTGGTGAGGGTATTGATGGGCGTGTTGAACTTGACGGGAGAGAGGATGAGGCGTCACATCCCGTGGAAGAGAGCGGCCCCTGCTGCCGCTACTTGTCGCCTCCGAAGTTCGTCGATGCCCCCGCTGGTGCGGCTGCTGTGGGGGTGGTACTGTGTGATAATGGTGCAGGTCGTGGTGAAGATGCAGGTGGGGGTGGTGAGTGCAAGGTTCCGCCTGATGACGGCGAGATATAGCCCCTCTCGTCCGTTCGATAGGCTTCATCGTTGTGGACGCCGCTTCTTGTGATTTCTCCTCGCTGAGGCCGCTCGGGAACCTAAATTTTCAATGCTATTTGACCTGTTCATCATTTTGCTCAAAAATGGCAGGACATTGGGTGGAACTAGACGACGATCTAATATCCATTTTACGTATTGTGCTCATGACGGAGTTTATTACCCATTAAAAGAGAAGATACCTTAGGGGGTGTAACCTGTATTATGTTTCATATAATCACCTGCTTTTGCATTTATCCACACACTTATTTCTCCGCACACCCAACGTCTGCAGAGCGGTCACACCACAGCACCATCCAACAGTCTGCTTCTTCCCGTCAGTGCTCAAAACCGGAAACCCATCTTTACACTCATCGCCTGTACGCCAACTTCCCCCACTTACAAATGTCTGCCACTTTTTGACCGACCAATTGGTTGGGTGGATGGCTGGCTGGCTGACTGGCTGACGGGCCGACCGACTGATGGGCTGACGAGCTGACGGGCAGTGTTCACCATTCCCACCAAAACACTCGTCCCACGTGCAATCTTGTCAACCAACAGATCAGTTCTGCATCAGTCAGACATGCAGAAGCAGGCGTGCACCACACGCGGATTGATTAATCACAGGAATAACTGTCAGGGCTAAAGGCTGGAGATGGAACCACCATACCTGCCATCCTCACTGACACACGCACGCACGAGCGTCTCTGAGACGTTGACATCATTCAGCTCAAACATCTCACTGCCAAGCGGCTCAGAGTCCGATCGCTCCACTGTGCTTGTAGTCTTCTGCAAGCACAGTAGAGTGTTCACGGATTCGACTTCTGCACCTTCGTTCACATGACACCTCATTCTTCACCAAATGCTCCTCCATGCACGCACTACTGCTGAACCTCGACAAAACATGCGTCAGCCACTGTTGGTATAACGCAGTTATCTGCACCTCTTCATATCCCCCACTCACAGTCTCTTTATCCTTCCGCATGTATTATAAAACTGTTTTCAGACTTATATCTGATAGTTTCTTCGGGGAGAGGTGGACATCTCAAGGTCTTGATGCTTGTCATTCTACAAGATTTGGTGCCATAAATTTAGCCTCCCACATCGTATTCTTGCAAAGAATTCTAGTCTTGTGTCCTTTCATTCCTCAAATTTGAGTAAATAAAAGAAAGGCACGATTATGAGTCACTCGAATAATGCAAAATGGCACAAGCTTAACCCTTGAGGTTTCATCTCAGAACCGGATAAATTAATGCTGATTGAATGGGGAGTGCCCAGCTGTTAATTCAAACTTTGGCTACCAAAGTAATATTTTTTGCCAGTAGTTAGCCGTGCTAATTCCATCCATTAATTTTATCACCGTTGATATTTAGAAAAAGGGTCCTTCACATTTCGATAAAATGTTGATCATAAATCATCATTTTCGCTTCTGTTCTTCATAAAGGATGAAGAAGAGAGTCAGTCAAGTAAAGCGAATCAGTCAGTCTAGCTAACTACTACAGTAGCAATGGGTTGTGTTTGGGAATAGTTGTAATAATCTGAACTAAAGTCAGAAAAAATTACGATACATTAAAAATAGAAAGACTTATTTAAATCTGCACAACCATTTAAAGTGGAGAAGGCAAAGTAATCAACCTGAGTTCCCATGCTAGTAGATAGCAAAACCCTTTTATTTAACTCCACTTGAGAACTCCATATAGAAAGATAGGCGAAAATTAGTTTCTGCCAGAAAAGAAGAACCTACTTTACGGGTTGAGTCAGTGACCGGATCGTCGGTGTAGGCCGTAGCTGCCGTGAAGGTTGGTGGTGATGTTGCTGTTGAAGATGATGGCTTGTTTCCTGGTCACTCGATTTTCTAACCGTCTGGCTCATTCTTGGTAGCGTTGTCCGTTGCGGACGGTGGGGATGCGGTTGTTGTTGTCGATGGTATCGCGAGGTGTGGGTAACAGACGAGGGGGTGGCCGGGGGCTGCGGTGGCGGTGGAGGTGGTCGTTCCACAAGCAGGAGACGCACGCGCTGTGAGCCACAGCGAGTGCACTGCTTCAGCAGAGGCAGAATGGCGGTGAGACCGCTACCACTCCCACCACTCTCCTCCGCCGCCGCCTCGGCAGAGGGGTCGACAATGACTCGGTGAAGGATAAGGGGTCCCGACGGCTGTGTCGCGTTCGCTGCCCCTGCTGTGGATGACATCGTCTGCGGAGAGGGGAGGGAGGAGAGACGCGTCTGCACTGAGTGACTCCGCATCTCTACGTGAAGTGGGTCCGTGCCCCTTTCCAGAGTTTGTACTGGCGCTTCTGGTCCAGCCAACTTCGCATCCCCGATTGCGCTAAAAGCAACATCGGTCAGGATTAACAATCTCGTTGTGTGTACAACCATTTTAAAAATACATTGAGTTCGTAAATTTGATAATGCGGCCTCGATTTTCCTTTTAGACCTTTTGTGTATTACTCTCTTTTAAAACATTATTTTATCCTACTATATTGTGGTCTCCCTACTGGTTGCTACTCGTTCTGTCCGTGATGTTTAAGTGTCCTGCATTCCATTATTAATATCCACTGTCTTCTGTTGGTGCTACACGCAAGTGGTTCACTCAGGCACACCATTTATCATCCTGGATGGGAGTGACAGGAGGAACTAAAGAACGCTTAATGAGCCCTCGAAATGAAAGCACCAGGTAGCCTAGTGTAGACATTTGTAGCAGCGTTTTAGTTCCACTTTTAATTAATTTGTAGTTATATAAACTTGTCTTGATCCAAATTCACTTAACCTATTCGTAAAACCGAAATTTTGCTTTTAATTGAAGAAGTACTGGACTTTGTGCTTGAACACCATGTCCGTAATGATGTATTTGAAATGCCCAAATTTCAGAGAGAATTTTGAGGTCGCTTCGGAGTAAAAGGATCTAGTGTTGGACGAACCACGTACCCCCTCATTCACAATCACCTCTTCTGTTTTTTTAAAAGAAAAGGGGATTAATATGAAGGAATTTTTAGAATAATTTGTTATGAAACAAGTTGATAGTAGCATTATCTGATCCACGTCTTGGCGCATTTCAATCGCCTCTTGTGGTGCCTTTGCTGATTGCAAGTGCGCTTTTGTGGATGAAGCAACAATCCTCTCTCCCGTGAGGTAGTGAGAAATCGTCAAATTTGCCTTACTTTAATGCTTGAAGTCTGAGAAGAGAGCAAGTGAATACGTCTACCGTAGTAATGTCGCTTATGTAAGGCTATTTTGTCCAGCAAACCGTCTTTATGATGAGGAACTCGAGAACATAAATTGTTTGAGTTTAGTGACCACCCAAAATGCCCACCAACGTGAAATAGCTTCTAAAAACGCAAATTGCATTAATAGAGGTTTACCAAAGATGTCACTGCCTTGAGATTCACTGGTACCGAGGCATCAGGGCTTGTGGTGCGAATTAATGCCCAGCACTGCTACAAGATATTTTTGCTTTGCCAACGACACAGAAGTGAACCATGCCTGCGTTTACACCGGAAAGAACTCAAAAGCCAAAAGAAAGGATGACAAGTCCCACCTCAATCATTCTATCAGGAAAATTAAGGAGCACTAAGACGTCTTAATTCTCTTCGGCTAAACTTGAAACATTCTTGGAAATGAAACAAGCTTAAGCACCCAGATAAGAGCCTTTTAAAAGGAAGGAATGCGTACATTCTCACTGAAAGTAAACGTACCGCAAAGGAAACGTTTGATAACCTGTTCCGAGTCTCAGCAAACTACAACTGACTTCTAAACCCCCTTCCCAATTTCCATTAATTGTAAAAAAAGCAGACCTACTCCTGCTGCCGACACGTAGTCGGAAATTCAAGAAACCCCTCAGCAAATGCATTTGGCTCTGGTCTCACCACAAACTGCAGCAAATAATAGATGACACCTCCACTTTTCGTCCCCTCCAACCCATCCCTGCTGTTATTTTATAATAAAATAAAGGTCACTTATCAAATTCTACACCATACACAACAGAACAGCTAAACAGCCGATTGCCCTGCAGCACTGGCTTGAGAGCTACTTCCACTGAAAGGCATTTCAGGCCACGAGACAATAGAGGCTCATCAACCATCCATTACATGCCAAACATTCCATTCCTTTGTGCCAGCTAGTCAGGCTACCCTCTTTACGATGCGGCAGCCAGAAGGCATTCTGAAAGACCTAAACACAATATCACGAACACGCTTTTCGTAATATCCCCATTCCACGCCACTAGCCGCTACTGTATACGACATACACACAACAGTAAACAGAGGAAACGAAAGCAATGCATGGTAGAAGTGGCCGATTTATCAGCATATTATAGTATCATTAGAATCAAGGAAAAGAGGCGTATGAAGCGAAGGATCTACGTTGTTCGAGGCACGGTTCACGTAGTTGTGGACTTCGTTGCGACACTGCTAGGTAGGGTAGGCGGAACAACATGCAGGCGTTCCGAAGAGCATGCAGAAAATAAAAAAAAAACAAGAGGAACAACATCAATAGACATGTAAAGTGGGCAAGTCTGAAGGTAGAGGCGGTCAATTTGTCCATTGGGTGGAGGCATCTTGTGCGGTGAATACCGAATGTTAAACAATAATTCAATTTTGAATTAGGAGTCTGCATCCTTCAGGACAAGAGATCAAAAAAAGATGAACCCATTTCAGTGTAGTTATTGAACAAACGTGGCAGGCACAACAGCAGAATCACAGGAAAATCAAATAGTTACAAAACAACATGTTTGCACCAAAGCAAAGGTGAATCAGCACTGATGTATCAATCCTATTGAAGCACCTTTTACTACTTCAC
>NW_020170396.1:303190-319745 GCF_000524195.1 Echinococcus granulosus
CAGAATGTGTGAGGACAGTGTGATAGTGGCGTTTGCTGTCAGGAGGAGCAATGTAGATTTATTATCCAGAACAGGAAGTTCAATTAGCGTGCAGAGCCTAATGAAAAACAACAACCTATGATTTACTTGGGAGAAGAGTGCCTCGACGATTACTGAACTCTTTTCATCAAGTGGTGCTAGAGATGAAAAGTTGGGGACCAATTCTGGCCTTAGAGCTAATCTATTTACAATTTTCCCAAATTGTCGAGGTGTATCAAGAATGACAGGCGCTATAAGAGACTATCCGCATGGCAAATTTGAACTGTGTCAATGTTGCATGTAGCAGAGAAGTTCTTGCAAGACGTTTTTAATTAATCCGCAAAACATGGAGCTCCTAGGACAAAAACATGGAAAAGGGTATTATAGGCAACTGCTCTACTATCTTAGTGTGAAGTTTATGCGATGTGAGATCATCCGTCTGTGTTATGCAACTGACTTGACAGTGATAAACGATCTGAACATCCAAAGTCTGGGAGTTTATTGGTCGGAAACAACAAAAAGCAACAATGTTAACCATAATGATGACAAATGGATTTGTTACTCCCGTTGCAGTGGCTATTATGCAATCAAAAACTCACGCAGGAATGCTCCCTCAATTCCGGTGTAAAATCGGAGCCAAAGTTGCCTCCGGCGACTCAATTTGTTATCTTTTTTCGTTCAGCAAGTGAAAGTAGTTTTACTCGGATGAGCATGGGTACTAGTGCCGCTGGATGCGGCGCTGGCCGAGGAAAGCAAATTAGGGTAAGTGAAGGCGCGCAAAACGACCGCCACCCACTGGAAGGGGAGGAGAGGGAGGAAGGGAAGGCGGGAGGAGAATGGCAAATGCACTGCTTAAAATAGACTCAAGTGTTCATGCCACAGTTGGTGCGATTGGCGAAACAAGACTACAGTAACAAATTAGAGAGATGAAAAAAATCCTTCCCTGCAGTCTTCCCAGGGTAATACGATTAGATCGACTCAATATCACTCATTGTGTTATCATTGTCTTGATGAATTTTATGTCAGGGAGGCGATAAAATGGACTGGGTGGAAGATGACCAATTGGGTGCTCAAGAAAAACAGCATTATGTAATTATTATGTAGCAATGAACGAATAAACTTGTGCCTTATCTACCTGACGTGTTCGTGATCAGCTACTTACTGAAAAACAGTAATTTCTTATTCCATTCCCACATAATTCTTGTTTTGTACTGCCTCAAAGATCTGAATACTTCCCAATGTTGATCAAGCGCATATAATTAGGTCGGAGTTTGTAGACCATAGCCCGTATTTTCGCAAGAGGATGAAGAATAAGGTCCCTCATAACAATGGCAAGTTGTTTAAAAACCACTTCCACAATGTGAACATGTTCGAAAAAAAGGGACCACGTTTTATCCGCAGTGCTAAGAAAAAAGTCAACGAATTTTGAATTAAGACTATGTTAGAAACAGGATACACTACTACTGCTTCCACCCTCTTGGTATTCTAAGAGAAAGTGAGGAAGTGAATGAAGAGAAGGAATTCAGAAACAGAAGTTTTGATTCAGTTCCCCAAGCCATCCATGAAGTCACAACTCACCAGGTGGAGGGATGCTGAGGACGACGACGCAGTGCCTCCTCCTCCTCCTCCTCCTCCTCTTCCTTCACCTGAGGTGGCAAAAGTGAAGGGATTACGGGCGGAGGTGGAACAAGGATGAGGAGGCGGGGTGACGGCCTCGGTCGCGAACGTGGAGGCCTCGCGGCGCCATAGAGACCGTGTGCGTAAATCTCCTCCAGCGCGGCGTCGGGCACAAGGTAGCGCACCGACTGGCCCCGTGCCAAGGCCCTTCGTACCAAGGTGGCACTTAGCCCGTTCTGGCACCACTCGGTCGCCAGGATCACGTTTTGCTAACGCAAGCCAACAAAAAAAGCCTAATATTACAGTCAATGCTGCTGTAACCTACGTTTTAGGATGGTCTGGAATTTAACCCACCTCAACTACGACCCTCTCAGCTTTATACACTCCTAAGAAAGCTACCTTCAGATGAGTGTGCCTCGATGCGTCCCGATGAATGACTGGGAAGGTGCATTGATGGCAGCGCTAGCAAGCCCACTCTAAATGAAGGACAATCGCACCTTCCGCAGGTGCCATGCCAAATCAAGACGTCAAAAAATGGCAGCATCAGGTGCGAGTGGTTGAATCTACCCAGACTGACTGAGGAAGGAATGCTGAGATCGTGAGCATCAGTGTAACGAAAAGGGGATTTCAACCGTTTAGAATTTCGTTGCGAACACAGAAGTTAATGATCATGAAGTGAGGACATGCAATTCCTTTCCCATATTGCTTTTATGCAAATATTCCCACAGAAAGTGACCAATGTACGGAGTGAGCCTAATGTAGGATGCTGTTTGCCATTTAACACTATATCCAAAAAGAACCTCCCCATGGTAGAAATTACCTAACAGAGAATATGATACCTAGGAATACCATCAAGGTTCACGACAAACCCTACCGCAAGTGAAATAAAAAGGAGGATTTGCGCCATGAATCAACTTCCTCAAATCATTTTCGGTACCGCATTGTAGTTTATTCAAGTGCACTGGAAAACTCGTGATTGTGGAAGCAAAAGTGTAGCCACAGAAGGCGTTTAAAAACAGAATCACGTTGATTTGGATGGTAAACTTCTTTATCTGGATCTTTCCTGACACGGCTTGGGGTTCCATTCATGTCAAAATTCTCTCTAATCGTTCACAAGTTTATAATGAAGCTTCTTTTAAACTCTTTTACTTCACCATAACATCATACCACAAATCAGGGACTAAGAAGAGTTAGCTTCTTTTCCACATTGTACGGATATTTAGAGGGAAAAATAAGATAGCTTCTATGCACATCGTTCTGTCACAAATGTCACCACTTAATACTCAGATACAATGGGATCCAGATTAAAGTTTTACTCAGAATGCATCACTATTAAATGCGAGAACTATCACCATTCCCGTTCACGATGAAGTAGCATTGAATGTGATACTTTTGTGGGCAATTTCTTCGCCATTCCAATCCACCTGACCTTCAGGAGGGGCTGAGGCGACTATGCTCCGCAGTATCTCTAAGAGTTATTTAGAAATGGAGATCCACGCGATTTACGACTTTAATAATTCACTCACAGTAAAATTATTCGAAGGAATCGTTCGCTTAGTGAAGATTTTCTCCATCTTCTAGATAACTAAAATTAGCAGTAACAAGTTTCAGAGATGTTATCGCTTACCCGAAATCACAGCTGACAGAATGAAAAACCGTAACTCAGACAGAGGCTTTTCCACTTTCTTACTATGATGATTTTTGGAGTAAAAAAACTAATCGGACCAGCCTTGAACTCCTTGTGTTTGGGCAAGAGTGGATAGTGGATTGCAAATTTGACACGCCAGGGATCATATTTAGACTCCAATTATTGGTGAAAAACAACTAGATGTTATTTGAAAGTTTCATAGGCGTCATTTAAAAACAGTATTTAGACCATTTTAAAAAGTTGGCCACATTTCCGATAGCCTACTCAGCGGACTGCGGCACCAAACACCGACCATTCCACGTTTTGAAAGAGATCAACTTTATGGGTAAGCTGGCTTAAACACCACATATTCAACTATTCGCATTCGAGTACAAAATTAATTGAAAGTCATTAGAGGCGCTGCAATACTTCAAATTGCTTCCAACTAATTTCTGCTCACCCACAGCCATTTCAGCATGAATTAGAGCAATGGAGGGAAGGAGGGTGAGGGGGAAGTTAGAGCAAACCTTTTAGTGCCAGAGAGTGAAAGTGCACAATTTATGGCGAATCACATGGATGCTCCAGGGCAGAAATTTAGAAGGTGACTCAACTTGCTAAGGCATTGCAACTTTTCAAGTCAGCTAATCCTAAATCCGCATATGCGCGCCTCATGGAAGAGAATCATGCAGACTGGGACGTACAAGGATGATAGGAAAACCTGGATCTTAGAATCCCAATGATAAG
Source organism: Echinococcus granulosus (assembly GCF_000524195.1). NCBI lineage: Eukaryota > Metazoa > Platyhelminthes > Cestoda > Cyclophyllidea > Taeniidae > Echinococcus > Echinococcus granulosus. The sequence continues at coordinate 307,197 of NW_020170396.1, forward strand.
ATAATGAGGTAATTCAGTTTAGTAGCACCGCAGAGAAGCAATTGACCGGTTAAGTAACCTACGACCAAAAAACTTCTGCACTTCATTTAAGAAGATTCAGGCTTTTATTGTAGGGAATCAACAGCCGTGCCCAACGTGATACCCATTAAGTGTATCCAAACTTACCAGTCAGCAGGTGTGCCACAGGCGAGCGGTAAAGCAAAGCCGGAGCAAAGTAAAAAATGCCTAAATTTAGACACGTAGGCTATGTATGTCACACGAGAGCAGTGGCTGCAGCTGGAGAAGTAAAGAGCCAATGGAGCTTAATGAAAGTCGACATTTATTCTTGCCACAAGAAGGGAGGAAAGTGAGAGAGAGAGGCTTTTTACTTGTATTGACAAAAGTCCGAGTGCTATAAATAGGATGCGGGTGTGAGGGAACGTAGGCTGAGTACTACTGGACTAACCTCATAGCGAGAAAGAAGGTCCATCTCGTAGAGGAGACGGGCGGCGTTAGAACCGGGTCGGCTTATGCAGACTATACCGTAATCGCGTACTAATGCAGTCATCTGAAAGAGCACAACGAAAAATAGTACATTTAAAAATAACATGGTGAAATTTTGATTTGTGAGCACAAACCTGGAGCATTAATTCTACAGTGGTCACTCGATACTGGGTGGGAAAAAGAGATGAATTGTTCAATTTGAGATTCTGGAATAAAGTGACTGCCACAGTCCATGAAAGATGCGTTCTGTTTAAAGTTACGCTACTTAAAGATTAAAACGAATGCAATTACCCCACCCAGAACACGAACACCCAGTGGCATAGCTCAGCCCAGCCGATTAGCATAGCACATTTGTGACGCTGCATAGCAAATGTGTGAAACTCGAACTGTGAAGAACAACTTGTAAAACACCGAACATAAATGAAAGAAAGACAAAGTGGTTTCGCTAATCACAAATTTAATCTACAATTGGGTACGGAAAGCGTCAAGTAGCGACAACGTGAAAACACAGAACAGCGATCAAAAATGAATGAAGTAGGGCGACTGGACTGAGTTCCATTAATTTCGATTCCGATTTGTGTCTGGTCGTCGCACAAAACCCATCTAGTAGTTGGCTCCAATACTGCCTGACTGAAACATTGACCGCTGTTTTGAATTTGCTGGGAGAGCAAAATGTTACAAAGTACGGAAAAATGAGGCCTCAGAGTAGAATCTGATTAAAGCCCACGTCGTCCCGGTAACACTTCATAGAGTTGTTCCGGAACAGAGGAGGCCTCAAAACAGACTGTGATTAGCATCTACATCGCCCATTCCAGAACAGAGTTGAGAAAGCAAAATCGGTCCATTTATTGTAAATCTTTTATCAATTTTTGAAAATAATGGCATTGAGGGGATTCAGATACGCATCATAGAAAACAGCAGGAACTTCTACATATCTACCGTCTTGCAAAGGGCAAAGCCGTTGACACTGCAGAAGCAGGCGGAGTGCGCATAAATCCACTTAAGATGCTAGTTGAAAATGGAAGGTGACCGAAATAAGCTTATGTGGTTTTCGGTGTACCTCGCTCCAATGATTACTCGTGATTTATGGGCATTCGCAGAATGTATCCAAAGTTTTATACGCCTGCATTGCAAAGCATGGATGAAATCGCGTCAGACTGTCGTTGCGCTACACCACTCTTGGTCGGTACTCACTATTCGCCACTTTCTGCATATTTTGCACCCACTCAACTTTCATCAGATGTCGATGGAACGAACATTGTGTGATTCTGGCTTGCGCAATTTAGGCATCGAGTTTACCTCGATTCTAATGCTACGTCTTGGGAAGGCACTTTAGTAGAAAATACCACCCAAAAAAGGTTTTAAATTGAAAGTCTGCCTAAGAATGACTCAAGGTTAGATGCATCATGTTTAGATGGACCCTCCATTCTCAATGATGATTTTCGTACAGCTATTGACTGAAGGAATTCGAAATTAACGTGTCAAAAAAGGATTATTTGACGCGATTGACTGATAAGAAATGGTGAAGTGACATATTACTGACTATCCTCACCACCCCACACTTTTAACGTAACACATTCCCTCCAGAAGCTAAGTTCATCTTGCATATTTGGTGTGCCTCACACCACTACAAACATATTGCTGAAAGCCAAGCAACAACTACAGCTGGGAACTACCTACTCAACATCGAAACAACTCAAACGCTCACGAAAAAAAGCCTTCAGAAACAGCTATGCTGCAGATACCTACAATTTCAAAAAAATTCCCATGTTCAATTTCATAGAACCCTCCATTATCGCAGGTAATTCCCGATCATTCCGGTAAACGCGGCCCTACTCACTTTCTTCTGATTCACTGAGACTGGGTTCGGATATGCCTTCAGCGCACTAATAGTTACTATAGGTCAGTAATCATCTATAACCAAGCCGACCGAGTAGCCCAGACCCAGACGCAGTCACTGATACTCTCCAAAAGCCCTCTTCTGCCAGCATTTAAACCCGTACCCCCCATGTCACCTCTGTGTCGACTCGCCCCAGTCAGTCAATTAAGACATCTGACCTTAGGTCTTTCCCATGAATTATCGGGTCGGTGGCCTCAATATGATGCAGTTTAAACCTAACGGCTCAATTTATAACGTATTTGAAGTTGGACTGCTCTAAGGAGAGTGTGGTGTCACATATATGTGACCCTAGCAGTCAACATGCCAGGATTCGGTGATTTACCAAGTGGACATCATGAAGGCGATTGAAAATCATGTTATGTAAAGGCGCTCAGACAACTGAAAGTAGCTAACCCTAGATGCAGCATTACTGTTAATTGTAAAACACATCTGACCAAGAAAAAAAAGTAGTAAGAAAGGGATTGGTGAGAGAGAAATGGCAACTTGTAGTAAAAATAGCACAATTCATGGGACCGCATGAAATCTACCAAACCCGATCAATCATCCTTCCTGGTCGACAAAAAGTCTATTAGGTAGTCTAGGTAAGGTTCCAATTTGAGGAAACAGTGTTGATATGTGTGGAGTAAACTGATCGTGTCCTTGAGAACGCAGACTCGGGTACACTGGGGGGGAGAAATCCTTAAGAAGGCATGGAGAACGGTAACATTTGCAATGGAGACAAGCAAAGAACACAACACAATGAAAAAAATAACACAATGCATCGACCGAAAGTCCGTTTTCGATAGAGTTTAAAAGGGTATTGTGCTACTATGGTAGCTCATAATGAGCAATGTGGGAGAAAAACCCACTGTACCAAGGGTATTCTTATGACCAAATTTACACAATACATTTTCAGATCAACAATCATCGCAAGTCCACTATGACGCCCTGCTTACATTGGCCTCAAATTGAGAGCCGCAGCGAACTGGCATTCTACACTATCCAGGAGTATATTGTAGCAAAAAAGATAGGTTAACTCTTCAATTAATTAATCAGTTAATTCCTTCACTCCATTTTTGAAAGAAAAGAATACATCATGAACGGTGGCAGAATGATCTTGGAATTTTACGCTGCTGGGCAGGTCTCGCCAGTCTTCCACGAAACGGACCCAAAGATCATTTCGAGGAGCCATTTTTTATAATGCTTTCAGAGGCAGTTTGAGCTCCACAGAGCATCCAAAGTAGACCGAGATAAGCGGGTCGTGGTTGGTAAACGTTAAGATGCAATAAAATGACATTTGCAGTCAAATGAGAGAACCGTTTCAATCTTTTACGATATATCCCTCACGGCGGTGGTTTGGAGTCATCCTCATATAAACCCCAATCCTTTTAATAGCGCTACTTCTAGACTCATACTCTCCATAATTCATTACCCTAAGGAAGATTAGATGATCAAATCTTAATCCACTGGACTACCAGAAAGTCATGATGTAGATGGGCAAATTTAACTTTTGTTACGTTTCTCTAGCTGACGATATGATCGGTGAAAGCGAGTAGAAAGAGCAAAAGAGTAAACTAACATCGTCCTCCGACCAAAGATTGGGTGTGTTGAAGGACTCGAGGAGATCTGCACCACAGACGAGCTTAACCCGGACTGGGAGCAAAGCGGAAGGAGCAGAAAACGACGCGGGATATTGCCGACGGCCACAGCAACACCGACCACTAGGCTGTGCTTCTTCCGCAGCCTCCGCGTCACGGACGGCGCGCAGGTGCGCTGCCAGCCACGCGTTTGTCGCAGAGCCACTATGCATCGTTTTTGCCGTCTTGTCATCCTCTCCCTGCAAACCTGCGGTGTATTTAAAAATGTGCTATACTTGCGAATATGTACACAGTTCCGATCGCATCCTCTACGTTATAAACATCCTCTCCGTGCCATCGGTTTCGAAGGTCCCATAAATACAAATAGCTTTGAGACAGTGAAAGACCGCAGATAAGGGGTTGCTCGGAGGACCGGGACTTTGTTAGCGGCCCTTTTGATTAGCTAATTAGTAATTACGACTGAAATCAGTCTTCCTGTCCCGCTGCTTAAGGACTCAACGAGTTTCAATATCAGTTGTCTTAGAGTTCTCCATTAGCGTCTTGTCAAATCAAGGACTTCCTGGAGCCAAAGTAAAAGGTACTTGGTGCACTAACCAAGACTTAATCAACACGATTCGCCTTAGACTACAGTGAAAGTTCATAGAGAAGAAAAACCTCTAAAAGAAAAAATTCACCCGAGATTTCGCCAAGCCGCGGATCCTCGAAATCATTCGGATCGAAGGTCGCCGCTTCTGTCCCTACCGCTGCCACGGACTCACCACCTTCAACACCATCCAGATGTTGAAAAATTCGGCGCATGCGCGCCTGGATACGTTCGAGAACGCATCGGGTAGGTGTCCATTGAGTGCGAGAGGCCTCCCAGGAGTCCACAGCCAACCAATCAGAAGTGGTGGCACAGGCTAGGCGCGCCAGGCGGCAGCGAGACGCCGCTGAAGCCAGACCCTCTTTCGCGTAAGCGTCGGATACCGGAGATAGGATGCCCACCACCACCACTTGACGTCGGGGCTTAAGCAGGTGCTGACTGGGTAAAGAATTTCCCTTCTTCCTCAGCCCTTCGCCGTCATCTGTCTGAGGCAGTTTCTGTTGGTGATGCTGCTGCTGAAATGACCATGTTTTTTCAACGGCGTCTCGTGCTAACTCTGAATCGAAAAACAAATAAGATCGATACGCTTAATAAAAACATTTGCATTAACCAAGACCCTTCCATTGCCTAGATGATAATTGGAAGGCTCTCCATCTCTACTGATTTTTGTGGCAGTTTACTTACGTCGGCGAGCACGCATTAACACCGGCAATGGAGCAAAGACAATAAGCGGGATGTAGCTGCTTTTCTACTTCATTATTAACCTTTCAAACAATCAGTTTTTTACTACGCTTCAGCAGCGCCATGTTCCAAACTGATTTCATCCATGAATTCTATGGGATTTTCCGCAATTGCGTGTTACAAATAGTTCTGTAAACAGGATTAACGTGCTAGTCAACAGTCCAGTGGTAGACCACTAAATGCCACACGCTTATGCACAAGGTCGTAGGGTAAACGAAAATATGACCAAAATAACCAACAGCCTCTCACAAACAAGTATACATATTAAAACACCACACAAAGGTGCGATCAGTTAAGAAAGACCGATTCCGCAGTTTTAAAAATCGAAAGAGGAAATAAAAGGATTTGTGTATAAGAAAAGTGGGACTCAAGGACCTTTACTAGGTAGACTTGGCCCAAGGATCCATTAGGTTACTAAGCCTGGGATATCACTGGAGGATTTGGGTCGGGGTGAGGATGAGGAAAATAAGTTTTTTTTGTAAGTCACCGCTTCAACAACGACGTCCTTGGTCTTTTCGAGGTGAAATCTGCAAGATGACTTGCTTGAGAGGTGACGAAAATAAATTTAATCACCTGACAGCCTATTCGTCAAGTGTGCCTTTGATCTCTGTACATTTTTCTGTAGACAAGTGAAACAAGCAATCACGGTAATTCCTTCAATGAATTGCCTTTCATCCCGTCAATAAAATGCTAAAGGTAGCAACGAAAAATTTGTCGATTCCCAGGAAAAAAGGGACTTCTATCACTGATAACTAGCATGAATTATTTGTCCAAACTTCGAATGTGGGAAATGGGCAGATGTTTTTTTTTACTCGAGAAACAAAAATGTTATGCTCTTCTGACAGTTTGGAAATTTGAAGAAAGCCCATGATGCATATGGTACTGCAACAATCAAGAATATCCCAAATTAATGGTTCGCAAACCAAAAAATAGGTACTAATAGCGATGGAGTTATCCTTTTCGACTACAAAAGCAAACGAAATTCGCTGCCAGTTTTGAAGTCTTTAAGATAAACTAACTTTCTGGTAATTAGCCACAACAACAGGAGACTAATTTGAACTGAAGAATGCATTCAAGGGTCCAGCTTTGCATCTTACCGCTTCCTGAAAAGAAGTTGAGTTAGCTAGCTGGAGCTCAAAAACCACGTGCATGAAGGCAGGATCAAAAGTTTGGTGGTACAATCTGGATTCATGCCAACATTGGCTCACAAAAGGACTAACCCCTGCTAAAAATAGATGCGAATTTCAAGAGTCCCTTTCAGCATGGCAGCTTTGGTTTTTTCTAGGTATAAGTGAATGGAAGAGGCAGATAAAAGGTCTACAAACTTCATTTGACTTGGTTTGAAAGTGAGCGAAAGAAAGAAGGTGTGGGCTTATTCATTACTTCTTTGCATTCCACTGAAATATTGACTTCTCTGTTTGACTCATCGATACACTTTTTGAAGAAGACTCAAAATAAAGCCCCGGAGCGATGAAATGAGTGTTAGCACTTCCCAGACGTTCAAAGGCGGCGTAGGTGAGAATGCATTCGCGGTAAGCAGTGAATAGATTTCACCTTTCACCTTTTAAACGAAGCGGCTAGCCGCTCTTTCGCCACGCCAACTGATCGCATTGATAGAGACTGCTCAAAGCGGCTTCACCCATGTGGCGAAATTCATGTGCGTTCTCAAGCGCTGCTAACGGTAGCACCGCACGCAATGCCAAAAGGGCTAAAATTCACTCACAAGTAACTTGAACGCCGACTCTGGTAGGAGGGGAATTAAGGCTGGCGCAGACATAGAGCGACTGGATTATTTAAAAAAAATACTGGGCTTTGCACCATGGATTGGATGCAACCTTGACACTTATTCACACGGTAATTCAGTAGAATCTTTTGGCTAAAATATGCTTAATTAGAGCCACGATCATTGAATTAAATACCAATAACGCTCCGGTTAGTCTTATGAATGAAAGTTCCGAAATAAGGGATGTAAAATATATCGGCTATTTGGTAGTATAATCAAAACGGTCCAATGTTTAACAAACCCCACGAGGTGGGAACTTTAAATCAAGCCACGGTGTAAATTAGGGCGAATGGAATAGGCAAGTGTTTCTGGACTCCATAACACCGATCTTGTCCTTAAAGGGAAGGCAAAAACATACTCGACAGTAAGATATTTTGCGAAAAGTGGAGTTCTTCCAGCAATCCAAACACAACAATGACAAACTACCTACAGGAATGCTTAACTAAGGTTCTAGAATTAATGCAGTTTGTCGATCAAGATAAAGGAGATGGTTGTCAAACTCTGCACAGTTGAAGTCTCATGTGTTCCAACAAGACTGCTTCATCACGCTGCCTGAAAGACTCTAGTTAGGCCTCCTAATTATCCTGATATGGCCTCCTTGTGGGTTACAAGGTTTGGAGCCCGTGGAAAGGTTGTGAATAAACATGCCCACGATACCAAGGATTCATTGGAGAATCCTAGTAAGATCATGAATAAAAATACATAAATAAATCATTGTAACGGAAGGATTTTTAAATAGTAGATTCACCCACGAGGATCCTTCTGCCTCAGTGGTTCTGCTTCTTGTGACTCCTGTTCGCACATTATCAACCCTTCTACCCACTTACAAGTTATTTCCAGACCCATACGCCTTATGGGCTGATGGTGGAGGAAAGAGATGCTAAGTCATTTCAGAAGCCTTACTAAGCTATAGTGAAAGGTAGCAGGGGTTTTGCTAAACAATTTCCACTACGATACGTGCACCTACTTTAATGATAACTCACAGGTCACAAAGACCATCTTTGTGGTTTCCCTCAGCCTTAACTACCTGTGTGGGAAACAGTTGCAATAAATACGACCGCTCAAGCCAAGACACCAGAAAGGGGAACTGTTTTAGGATCAAGATCCACGTATTTGCGATGCGAATAATCAGTGCACGTGGATGCGTTCCTTGGGTGAACGTCCGATGAAACGAGCAGAGGGCATTTCTATTATGACCAGCTACCCCAAAATATGCCTATAATTTGTGAGAATTCGTGCACAAATTGATGGCATATGATGGAGCAGACGATGCCAACTGGTTAAGATAGTTGAAAAGCATCGGAAATCTGATACACGTAGACGATAGCTCTCTTCTTTGCTAATGTTGCTGTGATTAAAAAAAGCCGAGAATATTCTATTTAATTTGCATGCCTTAAAGATGGTGGTGAAAAATAGTAAACAACACTGGCGCACAAAAAAGGGAATGGAATAAAACACCACTTGCCAATTTTCACGAGTCGTGCCAACTCGGGAGGAAAGAACATAGTTTGTGCAAAGAATTCTCGAACTTTTTTAATCAAATCAGCCAAAAGAGTAGGATGAGAACAATGCCAATTTATAGAAAGACTATTTCGAGAATTCGTAAAGCAATGCAGTACAAAAGATTTCCAAAATAAAAATCATATTGCCTGCATTTTGATCCCTGTAGTAAATGACAGACGGGTTCAAAATCTACTTTCAATGAGTCCTTTCAAAACGAACGATTTATTTAACGAGTTTCGACCCACTTAGAGGTCACAGTTAATTCCTTTACCATGGGATGGGGAATGCGAACCGGGTCAAAGCACCAAAAACAGGCATAACGCGGCCGGCACACCATGTCGTTAATACCATGACAGGTAGTGATTGACAGTTACACTTCAGCCTCCCAGTCCGATCCCTCCCGGATAACATCAGCCAATAGCTTCCCCATCCACGGGTTTCCTTCTAGTGCTATTCACCTATCACTGCGAATGTGCGAATGTTCTTTGCTGGTATTTCCACCGAAAAGTTGCATGAACATAAACTTGCTTATAATTGAGAATTACAAAGGTCATGCTTGGTGATTTAGAAAATGATAGACAAAAGATTTCGTCACTCCGATATTTTAATTATTTCCTAAGGAGAATTTCAATTACAAATCTAACAGCTATTTTCCATCAGCGTGTTTGATCGTATTTTGAATAGAGAGCTAAAAGCAAGCTAATCATAAAAACACATCAGTGTTCGTCCAGAAAAAGATTCTGGAAATGTTGATCCCAATTAACACCCCCCCTCTCTGTTAAAAATATGTAGGCAATAAATACTTGCCACCAATCATTGTTAAATTGCTACTAAAGGGCAAATGCGCTTGCAAGAAGCCGAAGGTGATCCAATGCCCTCAGCACTGCACTTTCACCGTAACTAACATAATTTTTCTTGACATTTAGAATGAACTTTGTCACGAAGACGAATGTCTACTGCAAAACTTCACACACCTCTGTTTGTGGAATTTCACAAAGGCGTCAGAAGGTGCCAATAACCGCAACTATTACAATTTTCACCCTCATTGGCAGGCAGTTTTGGGGGTGCGGAGCACAAGTTCGAAAAAAAAGAGGAGGAATAAAATAATCAATCCTTTTATCTGCCATAAGCAGATGGGAGTCCGAAACGGGCAGGCATGCATTTATGCTGACGATTCTGATTTGTGCCTCAACATTATCATCCCACTAATGACGCGCGTACAACTGACTTCACAGAGTTAATCGAAAATACGACAGCGATAACGCACATACCCCCAAACAAGTTATTGCGACATCGAAACTCGCGTGAATCTCAAACGGTATGGAATCTGAGGAAATTCCTAAGAGGAAGTTTGTTCCTCATTTACTCACCCATCATACGAAGATGCATAGTGGTGATGGGGTTGAATGATCCGCACGCGACGAGGACCACCGGCTCAGGAGCTACCGAATGCCAAGAACAGTAGCAACGGCAGTCGCAGGGGTGCGTCGGCAGCTCACCGCTTCCTTCACTCCGCTCCACTTTGACGGGTGGGGGAGGTAGTAGGGGGTCATTCTCCACCGCTACTACCAACGCCTCTTCATCCTCCTTTTCGCCCTTACCCAATGGAGCAGACAATGCGCCTTCCGCAGGCTTTAATTCCCTCGGCCGCTTTAAACGAATAGGTGAGCCCCGCTCGGAAGACATCGCTGCCGATTTGACTGCAGGATCGCGCGGCGATGTAGAGGTAGAAGATGAATAAGAGGAGTAAGAAGAGGAAGAGGTGGTATTCTCCGTAGATGAGTAGGAGGAGGAGTCGTACGAAGATAAAGTGTTAGTGGTAGTGGTGGAGGAAGAGTGTGTGGAAGAGCCATTGAGAGAGGAAGATGAGTAGTCGGCAGATACAGACTTTGCACTAGAGTCAGAGGTAGAAGAGGGGAGGCTACGGGCTCGTCGTTCGCTGTCAGCTGCAGGAGGGACGGTAGCAGTGGTGGGAGCAGCAAAGACCACAGTATCTAGGGATGTGGGGCTGCTGGATGCAGACTGATTACTATTCGAGCGCGAAGGCTGACGAACATCCTGGCGACGCTCGTTCATTCTTCATGTAGTCATACTGCACTCCGTCAAACGCCTGCCAGGAGGAACCATAAAAGCCGTCACTCCACTCACTACTTTCACGCCATGCACTGTACAGATCGGCAACCAACCTGAGTGCGCATGCCAGGTCAGGGTCACTAAAGTGCATGCACATCATCCAGTCTAGTTTAGAGACACAAATAACTTAAACGTCGTGCACTACTCTCATGGCATTCGTCCTCAATTACTCTCACTGAAAACATACTACCTCGTCGGTTACCAGGGTATCCAAGATGATAGTTAAGCATCAGAGATCGGGTCTTTTCCCGCTTTCATGTGACACCAATTGTGTCCACTTTGTTCCCCCTTTCCACCTTAAACCATCTCCTTCCTGTTAAATGTGTCACCTAGGTGACGTGCGGGATTACGTAAGAAAATTGGAGTGCCAGATATATGTGACGTTAGCAGCGAACGTCCTAAGCTCTGTTGCTCTAGACGGTAGATACTCTTGCAATTTTGACACATCGTGGATGTTTAAAACCACCAATGCTTAGAATGATTAAAATCCGGAAACGGAAAAGAAAGTCCAAGCATGTTTAAACCACAGTTATGCATTGAAAAAGGAGAATAAAGGAGGAGGAAGAGACAGGATGAAGCAAATATTACACCGGAAAGAGGAAGTGATGAGTGCATCACAAACAACAACAACTTTTAATGGATGTGTATGGATTAGTTGAACGTCATGCAAAACATGATGAAAAAGAGGCAAAGGCCAAACTAATAAGTATATTTTTCGGTTTAAACACTTTGTACAATGGCGAACTATCAAGCAACCCCATCCGTCGTCTTCGTATCCCCGCCGTCGATGAAGGATGGGATGGTTTCAAAGGTGAGGAGATCGCTGGAAGAAACGGCTACCCTGTCATTGGTTTTTACAACCCCGAGATCCGCACCAGGAGGGATGTGGAACCATTCGATACGAAGGCCTTCAAAATCGCGTTCGCCCTCTGTCTTGAGAAGCGAGTAGCAGCGAAAAGGTTGGAGGTGCGCGATGCAAGGAACCTCCGCGATCCCGGCGCGTGGTTTCAGGGAACAGGAGAGAAAGGTAAGCTGATTGAGCACGTCACGATGCCAGTTGCAAGCGACCAAGCCCTCAGCTAGAGCGATTGGGCAGTGGGGAAGGAAGACTAAAGTTGGACGTTCTCTAGGAAGTTGGTATTGACCCTCCAAATTTGAGGATAAAATCTGTAAAAAATAGACGGAAATATATGTTGAAGTAATCACACACTTCCGAAGTGGACATTGCCTTCGGGGTTGGTTTCTATGCTTCAGTTAAGTTGATCTAGTCCTTTTCAACAATTATGTACAACACATTTTCGAGAAGAATGACAATAAAAGACAAATAACTTTACACCAATTAGAGACCCGTTTGTTTCTGGTTTTCGGACTAATTTATACCTTTCTACAGCATAAAATGGCCCATCAGAAGACAATGAACCAGTTAACTTTTACCCTCAAAGAACGGACTAGTCTAAAGTGATCCATTCTCATTGCCAAAGGAAATAAAAGAGGCGGGGGAACTATTCAAAAGCTCCCATACTAAATGGTGAATGAAATTGGTGTTTTGATGTCTTCGAGTCTAAAAACTACCTCAATGTGATTCCCAGCCTTAATTTCAAGCCCCCTGATTTATGAAAATGCACGCTCCAGATGAGGAAGCGTGTCCATGTCCAGGCAAATAAAAACCAGTTTTTTTTACTAATGGGATAATGTGCTATCCAAGAAGACGAATTAATAGAAGGTGGCCCAAATACCTTCACTCTAGGTAGAAAAATGTTTGCTCTTGGCAAAGGGTAAAACCCTATTCCAAAGACCAAGGAGTTTTCCTTATAATAATAAAACTAATAAGAACTGCACCCTAAAA
>NW_020170396.1:319845-326277 GCF_000524195.1 Echinococcus granulosus
TTTTCTTCGCTTTATAAAGAGATATGTAGGGGAATTTCAAGCAGCCAGACTCGTAAATACGCAGAATGAGTGAGAAAAACGTTTGTGTGGCTGAACACGAATGTGTATTTGCTCATTTTGGGCCTTTTTTGAAATGAAAATTATTTAAATTAACCCATACATATAACAACACTGCTGGAGACGAGAGGGTATTTGGAGGAAAGGCCGCACAGCAAAAAAGTTGCCCAAGGATTCTGATGTACCCCAGTCGAATATTTCGATTTCCAGCATCAGTTCCACTTAAAATCTATCCGGTTACCTCCTACTTTCCCTTTATATCTATCCGGACATTAATAGCGTTACTAGTGGTAAAAAAGGCAGAGGAATGCAGCCAGAACCATTTACTAATAGAACAATGTCAAAAATATTAGAAGGCAAAAAAATTACTTGAAGGCTTCAACAAAAAACGGTCAATCGATTCGTATTTTAGCATCAATTTCACCCAAAAGATCTATTTAGTTGGAAGTATTTTTCTGCCTTTGCCCCAGTTTCATCATGAAATATAGGGCGGGAATTTAAGTAATCGAACCTAAGGATTTAATATCATTTAAAGTTTAAAAATGCACCTGATATTAAAACCAATGAAGTAATTTGGCAGAAAATGGACGAAAACAGCTTGCAATTGACTCGATTAAATTAAAAAAAAAAAAAACAAGCTCACACAAAAACCCAACTGCCTAATAAAGTTCCGCGAGGTGGTTTTGAGCACCGGATCATAGACGAACGTCTTTCCGGGTGAGAAAATGCCATCAGACGTCTGAACAAGGGCTGCAAGGAAAGCGAGTTGGCGGAGGCTAGCCGAGTCGACCGCGGGGTTGCCAAGACCGAGACAGAGAAGAGGCGCAAAACTCGAGGAACAGCGAAAGCGTGAGCGTAGCTGCGCAAGCACAATGGCGACAAGGGAATTGGGACGGAGGAAGGAAGCCAGAGCGGTGTCAAACTTGGAGCTCAGGGCGGAAGGACTGTCGTCTGGCAGGATGAACACCGTCCTTCGTCCGCAACTGCTTGAGTTGGTGGGTACGGGGAGGGTGATTGAGAGAGGAGTAGCATAGCCTTTCGCCTTGAGACGCCGACGCATGCCCTTTGGGTAACCAAGCAAGTAAACATAAACGACTTCATCGCTATGATAAGTTCAGTGACATGGAGAAATAAAGAGTGATTTAATGCATCTGCTTATCATCTTGGCGCCAGAGTGCAGCATTAACCTTGGGAGAAAACTAGGCGGATGAGATATTAGGCAAGAACCAGAAGCAACTCACTTTTGACAGGGCGCAAGTCCACCCTTCCTCGTTCTCACTGTCTACTTGTGCGGGTTGCGAGACCAAATGATTCTGATGAATCGCCCTAGTTCGCATTTTCTTCAATGTAGTGTAAGATAATTCAAGGACCTAAAGTTAAATTACTAAATAATGTCACGATGCTGCACTTATTGTATCAGTTTTAGAGAAAAGTTGAATGACCTCTCAGAAAAATACTTCCAATGCGTCCGCTTAAAACCGCACGAGATGAAATTTTTAAATCGAAATTATACGTGATAACAGACGCAATATTTGAAAACTGATAGATTAAGACATCAAAAAACGTTGTCATGCTTTTTTATTTCGTTTGTGAGGCATCCTGTACTTTGTTTGCTGAAGCATCATGGCATAGGTAAGAAAAATTCGAAAAAAGAAAGGCACTCAAAGCCAAAAAGGCTTCTGCCCTGGTTTGGGGAAAATCATTGAAAAAAAAGATCACAGCCCAATACAATAAAGGCAATGGATATAATGTGTGCTTTGGTATATTCTAGTGGAAAGTTGGCTGGTGACCCTATTTACGAACAAAAAGGAAAAAAGTCAGAAGTACTAAACAGTGCAGCGCTTGGAAACAACTCAGACGACGCAAAAAATACCGTTTCAACCTTAGAAACTCACTTCCAATACAACATTCCGAAATGAAAGAAGAGCAACCACTTATGCGATATTTCGTAGAGAAGGGGAAGTTGAGAGGGGCAATTTGTTGCCAGCCTCGCAGAAGATAAGCGTTATCTCAACCAAACATAAATCATTTCGCCCAACGGAAGCAAATGAAAACCGCAACTAAAGAATGTTCCAGCCACTTTTTCCCAAATACACTGACTTTGAGGTAGTTTGAACTACACTAACTCAGTGCAGAGCTTCTTGCAACAGAGGAATGAGGTTTTCTGTTACAAGCTGCTTTCATAGAATGGGAACGACGAATGGAAATCAATCAAATCCATGATGAAATACGAAATAATTTGCGTTAACGTTTTACAACATTAATGATGCCAGTCACAGTAAGAAAAACTGGCGACAGTTGATGGATAACAAAGAGCACAATGGTAGCAAATGACAAAGTGCATAAAACCATCGGAAGAAACAAAGGGATAGAGCCTGTGTTGATAAGGATGACAGAAAATTTGCAGCTAAGCTTAACTGACCACCTAGAACTTGGAAGAATAACACCAATTTAAGGCTCATGCGTCAGGGCGAAAGTTATGGATAGAAGAATATTACGGAACTGGAACAGCTCGTTACCCCCTAATAAATTCGTTAAATCACCTATGAAAATCCATGTAAGGGAAAAAATCAAAGTGGTTATTCAGTAAAGTATCAGCTTAACCGAGCAACAGGAGTCGTACAAACCTTTGAATAATTCAGCTACTGGTGAGAATCCTAAAGTCGGAAATGAAACACAAATCGGAATTTCAGTCAGCTCACAAATACAATGGTGTACCAATTGAAGTCGCTGAAAATAATCAGGTAAGAGATACGGAGGCTTCACTCAAGAATTCACGATAAAGAACCACATTAACTTTCCAAGTAAATTTCGCAAATAAAATCACTTGATTTATTAACAAGACAGCATTCTAATTAGAGAACAAAACCAGTACTTTGGTTCACATGTCATAATGGAAAACTATAGACACACAAGGGGAAAAACAACGTGTTTTAAGCGCGAATCATGCGGATTTCAAGTGTTATTTTCTAACAAATCACAGAAAGCACATATCTTTTGTCAGACTCACTAAAACTTGCTAGTAGAGAACAACAACGTAAGGGACAGAAATATTTGTGCACCGTGCAAGATGTGTCGTATGAAATACATAAGATACAAATACAATTTCCTCCCAGGTATACTTAGTGAGGCTATCAACACACGAGACGAGTTCGACAAATTGTCGGAGCCGAAACACGGATGAGCAACCCTGAAGCGGCGAGTGATTGGACAAGCCAGACGGTTCGATGCTACTGAGCCGACCAATAACGGAGAATAAGGAGCTCCAAATCAATCAGACTATTCATAAGCATTTATCTGAGTGTAAACGTCAGAGTAGTAAGCACGCAAATGATTCATGGACAAAATGCATTTACATTGCACTTATCACTCGTGAACAAATGTGCATTCACGTACCGCTGCAATGCAAGTGACCTTGAGCAGGTTTACAAATCATTGTAAGTATCTATATCTGTTGTTAGGTTTAAAAAGCAGGCTCGGATTTGTTATTATCAGAAAGTAAATCTTCTAAATCTTATTAAATTGGTGCTAGGCACAAATCCTTCTGCATCTTTAGTTGTTTAGCAGTAGAGTTATCATTTGTAGTAGGTTACTTTACAAACAAAGGATCAATTACTTCCTGAAAGAATAAGCAACAAACTATGATGTAGACATTTACCGCATTTTGAAATTTTTGGGGTAAAATAAAATAATTGATAAATTATTTTTAGTACCTGTGCACTGAGTTCCTTGTTTGCTGCAATATTTGTCATACCCCCTTTTTCTAGTTGAAGAATGTGCTTTACAGGCAAAATTTGGTGAGACAGTACTTTATGGTGATTAACTCAATAGCGGCTACTATGAGATGGAATCGTGGCCTCGGCAGCAGGGTGTTGACTCAGGTAGTTCGGGCGTTTTCGCTACTTGTTTTGCATTGCTTTAATCTCTCGAGATAGTTTCTGCGTCATACTTGAAGCCAATAGCCCTCTTTGTCTTTTTGTGTTGCTTCTCATTGTTCTACTCATTCTCCTGGATTCCATTCCTTGGATTAACTTTGCCTTTCCAATATTTTTCCCAGAATGGATATCTACCAATATTTTGCCGGACTCATTTAATCTCAGTGCAACGCTTAATAGTGGCCAGGCGTTTAGGTATCGTGGGTGGATTGTGATTTTTAGTGGTCTTTCATTCGTTTATTGTTTTTGTTACTCATACCGCCTTTTAATTTCGTTTCATGTTTTAGTAGGCACAGAGTGTAAGCATTGCATTGCGCAACTCCCTTGTTTTAATTCATTCTACTTATCTTAGCATCTGTTATATGTATTCATTTCCTTATCGTTCTAATTATATCATAAGGCTAACGTTGCAATAAATCTCTCTATGAATAATGGTTATATAGGTGCATACACTCATGTTTTCATGAACAGGTACTACGTTCATGCTTTGGTTTGCGTTTATTGGTTTAAACATCTGAATTCTGGAATTCAGGATCAGCTGTCTGTCATTGCACGTCTTAGTCGCAGCTTCCCATATTTTTAGTTGTATTCTTAATGCTTTATTTGCTGAGGTGATTCTTGTCTACTTTAGAAGAGTATGGGTGCTCCCCCGTTTTTTCTGATGAATAGTCTCTGTGATAGATGGGTCGAAGGACCTAACTCTCTGGAATTTGTCGGCGTAATCGGTGATCGTGTCTGGCGGCTACGCCAGACCTCTGCAGACACCCCTGTTGCCTTTCACAGAAGCTGTGCCACTACCACCGAGCTGGAACTTTTGAGGACACGAGGCCAAATCCCCCTACCTCTGGTCTCCTACTTTCGTCTCGATACTTTTCTCGACGACCTATTCTCCACGTGGTTAGATAAAGACCACCTGCTTCGCGAATTCTTCTCTTCTTCGTATATGCAAGGTATAAATCGTTTCAAAGGTCTGCGTCTGCTGAATCAGGACCCCCGAGAAGCCATTTTTGCGTTCATAACATCTGCAAATAATAACGTTCCTAGAATAAGCAAACTCCTCATTGCTCTGAGTGTCCGCTATGGTAAGAA
Organism: Echinococcus granulosus; assembly: GCF_000524195.1. Lineage (NCBI taxonomy): Eukaryota > Metazoa > Platyhelminthes > Cestoda > Cyclophyllidea > Taeniidae > Echinococcus > Echinococcus granulosus. Next base: position 324,927 of record NW_020170396.1, read on the forward strand.
GATGTGGTCGCACGAGACAGTATCTGTCTACTCCTTCCCCACTCTCGAGGTTCTTGCTCGTCCCGGGACTGAAGTAGAACTTCGTAAAATTGGCTTTGGATATCGAGCTAAATTCATCCCGTGCGCTCCATTTATTTTGGTTTTTCTTATTCCTTGCCCGGTAAATATTTTGACTTACCTCCATTCTCTTATTTCCAGTGCGGTCGCCCGAAAATTGATCGAAGCTGGTGGTGACGCATTTCTTCCAAAGCTCCGTGTTGCATCGTACAAGGAATGCAAGACCTTTCTTCTTGACCTTCCTGGCATTGGAAATAAGGTGCCCTTTTTTGATTTAACATTATTTTTTGCCGATTTTTATTTATTTCCATCCGCTAAAATTGTTGCAGTATTGCACTGTTTAGATTAAACTGTACTTAACCATTTATGCATAGCTTTCTCTCTTAATAAAGCTTCACTTTAGAAATTAGCATATTCTGAGATGCTGCCAATCCTTCCTTTGTCCTTCATGCTGACGAAGCAGATCAAGTGCCATGGAACATCAATAATGCTATTTTTTATTATATTTGGGTTATGCAATTAGCGGCTCCTTATAAAAAGTGTTTGGCAAAGCTCTCGTGGCCTGTTATTCATTACTCACTTGTGCGCAGTATTTAACCGATCTATCGTGTAATATCCACAAAAGATTTTTTGTGCACCGTTTTCTGAAATACTTGAACGTTCTACACTTTAAGCATTGACGCGATAGCATTGGGTTGTATCATGCAATAGAAGCGGTGCACGAAATCTCATTTTACCTTAGAAGAGTGCATCTCTTCTAAAAGCTGATATTAGACACACAAAGCAAAAAGTGATGACTAACAGACACCGGCACTTTGCCCTACCTGGCCCGGTCCAGCCATCACTAATTGATGCAGCAGGTGCGGCGGATTATGACAATAATGACGTGTGGCTGCATTGAACTGCTTCCTCCTTTCCCCCCTTCCCTTAGGTGGCTGATTGCATCTGCCTCTCGTGCCTAAACAAAGTGGAAGTGGTCCCAGTGGATGTGCACATCTCACGGGCGGCCGCGCTTCGAGGTGTCTGGCCTCCCACCACCACCGCTTCCTCCTCTTCCCCCTCCTCGACCGCCTACCGCCATATTTCTCAGGGTCTCTCTGAACTTTGGCACCCCTTTGCCGGCTGGGCGCAAGTAGTAAGCCCCTGTGAATATCACGATGCTCATGTCCTTTCTCTGTGCTGATTGCCACTATCGTTATCAGTTCTGAGGATGTAGACAAGTCTTCCTCTTTCATCACCCATGCTAACTCATTTACAGCCTTTTTATTGTATCGATTCGCCGAAACAGGTAATT
>NW_020170396.1:326377-380114 GCF_000524195.1 Echinococcus granulosus
CTGTTGAGCTACCATGAATCTCTTCCCCTCATCCCTATGTTAAAACGGCTAATCGTCGATGCAAAATCCTCTGTCTGTATCTATTGGGCTTCTTCACTTTTGAAAACCGACGTAAAATAGAGGAGATAGGGGTAGTGTTGGTGTCTTCGTCTGTAGCCACACAGCATTCCCGAAGTAGTCTTAGCCGCAAAGGACGAAATAAATGGAGAATCGAACGGAAAAAGAGGGGAATGCTACCTATTTGCACTCGGCCTATTCTATTTTAAATTTTTATTGACAACCTTTGATTTGAGTAGCAAATGGCACAGACTCACCGTGGCAGACAGTGAGACAAAGAGAGACCTAATAGTTTGAGCAAGAGCCTACCTATTTATTCTATTTAACAATCTTTTTTCCAATTCTTTCCCATTGGTTCTCCTGAACGGTTTCCAAAAATCAAAACTTACATTTTCTTTTTTGCTTGGAGAGGCGGCAGAACAAAACTGCTCTTTATTTTTATGAATAGATCATTGTATTGGCGAACAATTTAACCATTGAAGCTTGCTAAAGCTGTCGGATCACTTTATTCCCCTTTTTAAAAGAGACATACATTGGATCCCTTTGAAAATGTTATTTTTTTAATACCCCATGAATGTTTTTCTGGCTCGATTCTATTGCCTTTATGAGACCTGGTGTGGCATTTTGAACTGAAAACGGTTGGGTTGAGTCGATGAATTCTGTTTTGACGTCTCAAATGTGCTATGGGGTTTGGAGAAACGACGACTATTTCGCGCAAATCTCGATTCCCTTGTCAAATCGATTTCAATATTGCCGTCAAGCCAACTTCCGTTTGTTGCAACCTGATTATTCTTAAGCTACGACCCAGCTACGCTTCATTTAGCCAGTCATTTATGTTTAACAGACGATGCTGAAACCACTACCTTCCGCCTTTTCGTGGTGCATGGTATCACCCTGCACCGCAGTAATTCATGAAAATAAACTCATCCTTGGCACCATTAATTGTCAGTTTAATGTTTTTAAGATTTTTTTGAAAAACAGGCGCCTTGGTGTTTGAGGGTGCTAGTGACTAGTTTCCTTGGGCGTCATTGTTTAGCATCGTCGACTATCAAACCCAATATTGTACAGTTCCCGTACTTTTTTCCTTTGCATGGAGGCGTTAAGCTATTAAAGCTAGTTGGGCGTTTGCTATTTTAAAGATTTTATGCAGTGGATATGGATTTACATTTGCACTCAGTTTTTCTCAATGTTTTTTCACTAGATCGTCTTCTCCATCCATCTTCACGGCCAATCCAATGGGTAAGAATTTTTCTACCTTGCTACATGGTTGCATGATTTATGCCACCGTTTTACTACCCTCCTCATGTCCCTCTAGAACTAAACGCACGAACACCAAATCCAAGCCTAAGAAGGAGGCTGCAAATAGCGGTGCTGCTACTTCCACTTCCGACGTTCCCATCTCACGGCGAAAGAGGGCAAGGCATAGGTGAAATTGGGAGAGAGGGCGAATCGTCTTCCATTCCTACCAGACTATTTTTATATGAACGCAGAGAATTTGTTGGACAAATTTTTATTTCTAGACGAATAAAAATAATCCTTACTATACAAAAACGTTTGGTGCCATTGCCGTTGTGAATTTGGGAGGCGTATTGGGCCTTAAATGCAAAAGTATGCAACTGCATTTGCTTTTTTAATTAATCTAGGAGCAATTTTGATTAAAATCCCAGTCGAATTCTTACCTTTTTTTGCTAATTAGCTTTTGTTTGTTATATTATCATTCCCTTTATTTCGCCTTCGCAACTGCGTCCAAGCGACTATTTCTAACGGATTACAAAAAAGTGCTTGGAAAGTAGAACACTGGTAAATCTAATGGATTACTGAAAGAAAACCTGCAGAGAGAATATGTGCGCTGCTTTCGAATCCTGAACGAAAAGGTTAATTAGTTTTGGTTCTTCCAAGTTAGGTGTTCTTCGGCACCCTTTCATTAACTTAACCAGGGCAGAACAACCACTCGTCCTCCGACGTGAAGCTTGATAAGAATTTGGTATCCCAAATTTTTGCCATATCTACATGAAAAAAGCTTACTAATATCACATACAATGGGCAAATTTAATCGAATAGGGATGAATTCCATCACTTGGGTAGTCCAGCGATCCTAGGTTTGTTTCAGTAATTCAGGTAATGTGGGTTTGGCAGTATTTCTGCGCCTCGATTCGCGTGAACTCTTTAGTATATGTGTGTATCGCCGTATCGGTCAGCTTTCGACGACAACATCAAAGATGCAATCTGATTCAAGTTTGCTTGAATTGTGAGTTACCTTTTTTTCACAATTAGGTGTGTGCCGCGTGGTTACCTGTATTTTGCTATTTGGACGATCCTGAGGAGAGCCGTCAAACTTCATTCTCATTGCCATGCAAAACACCAACATGAATGCTTCCAACTTGGACACCTCACATTCAAGTGATTTTTCCAGAAGCTCAAGTATCGGGTTCGTCATCGAATGGAAAAAAAAAGGTCAAGAAGAAAGTCCTGACGTTTCTTCTACAGGGCAAAAGGTTATTAATGTTGGAGCCCCCTCCTCAATCGCAACGATCAATTATTTTGATCTAGCCCTACAAATGTTCTCAACTGGGTATTTGTAAGCCTGTAACAATCTGATGTTGAGTTTTTTTTCTTTGTTGAAAACTATTTGACGCATCAGCTGGTTGGGCTTTCCCACTGAAAGTAACATAGACACCCCAGACAAATCCATCATGTTGAAGTTATCCACATTAGCATTGAATTAACTTCCAAAGGACCTTAAACCTCAGATTCACAGTCAAGCATGTCAAAGAACCTGAACACGGTTAATCCGCTCAAAACATAGGATACATCCGTCGAACAGTTTACATAGTCCGATGTATGCCATCAGCTTTGGCCTTACTCGATTTCCGGAATAGCACTTATTCCAACTGCTACTAGGCAAGTCACTTCGATCTCGCACGATGCGATATCCCCTCGACGTTCATAATTATTGGCTATCAGCGTCACATATATGCGACGCCTCAAACGCATTATTTGAATCCCATACAAAAACCGGCTGTTTGTGGTAATTAGACAGTATCCAATCGTGTCATGAAAAGATTCATAAAGTTTAAAGCCACAAGCGGACTCTCAGTTTATTCTATTTTCTGATCAGCACAACTAGAAGAGCACAGCAATAAAAAATCCGAGAGGGACCCCGCTAACGAATGTGTTAAGCTACTTATGAAATTGGACACTCGGTGGTTGCCACCAGGGCACGATTTTAGCGCATAGAAGCCAACTGCGAAGTAGCACACTTACAGTTAAGTCATCATCTTGCGAAAAACCCTTACACTGTCAACTTCCAGTCCTCCTTACTATGGTAATGATGATGAAGCAAATGAGATCTATGCGAGAGTATTTGCAGATGTTCAAGTGATTCAAAAAATAAGCAAAATTAGGAGACGGAAGCGCGACAGACGCACGCACACAGAGTCTGGTGCCACAAGTGGGATAGGGCGACAGTCGTGGGGAGGGCGTTAAATCAAGAGGCAGATCGCTACTGGTCCAGGCAATTAGGCGAGACGGGAAAGACCAGCTTAAGCTCGCTGTCCGCGGACCGGATAGGAGTGGTGCTGCGCAGGTGGAAGTCAATCAACTCCTGGATACTGCTAAAGACCCGGTCCTTCGTTCGCACCTTCACAGGGCAAAAAAGGGTTTTTTAGTTTAGTTCAAACTTTTATGTAGCATTGGTTCACACACAACCGACTATGAAAAGGCCAGAAGTGTGACGTCATCAGGACTAACAATTAATTCAATCCGAACGCGCACGCATAATGACTGAGCCGATTTACATAGAAATTCAGTTTCTCTGTCCCTGTGAAAATTGTTTGTTTTCTGCGACTGATTCACGATTCATACGCAAACTTTGTAAGCTAGCACTTATGACAAGACATTTGAAAGGCAAGATAAGCAGAAACAGTAGCGTTGTAAGCGATTTGAGCGCAATTTGTGGCTGACGGTAGTAAGGCTGTACAAGTGAATAAGTGAAAAGGCGATAATAAAGGAGGAAAGAAAAAGGCGTGAGCACAGACCTGACCCTCAGGATTAACGAGGAGGAGATGGCGTTTCTTGCCATTCTGCATGCCACTGAGGACGAATTGGTTGGGTTGTTGAGTGGAGGCACGCACGAGGAAGTCGCCGTCGTACTGCAGTAACGACTCCGCCTTCTGCCGCGTCACCTGGCCCACGTACCAGGGCTCACCCACCGGTTCCAGAGACCGCCACTCCCCACCTTCCTCCTTTATCGATTCCTGTACTGGGTGCGGTGGCCCCTGCTGGGCTGGTGCGAAGGCCACCCACTGCTCCTGTGCGCCGCCTGCCACTGGCGCCCGGTGCTCTTTCAGAAGCCCTACCAAAGTAAAACGCGCGATCTTGGCATGTTCTAGGTAGCTGGTGCTAATAAATTTGTGCGCAATAAATCAACCAAAGTACGAAATCAACTTCGTAAGATAACTCACACATAGATTCATTAAACAAATTGGTATCAGATAAACATCGAAGGACTACAGCAAACGCAGAAAAACAGCAATGGCTCCCCATGCTAACCCAAAAAACACTTTTAATGCAATCCCACTGCATACTGAGAATAGACGAAACCATGGATGACTCGACCAAAGGTTCCTTAAAAGAATCTGCAGGAAACTTCAAAAAAATGAGGCAACTTGACTACATTCTAAGGCTCAAACATGTGGTGAATGAAACGTGGAGTAGGTGAAGATATCCACACAAAGTGATTTTAAAAGCTCCTCAATGTGGTCCAAGCACAAATACACCTCTCCGGACTGTGAAAAGTTTCGCGAATGAAAACGGAAATAGCCAGACCCTTGAAATACTACAAATATGACATGCAGCGGAGGTCTTTCAAAATTTTCGCAAGGCTGCGCAAAAAAGAAATGTTCGTCTAACATTAAGTTGATGCAGATATATATAACCGTAAAATAGAGATATACCTCCAGCGATCCGATGGGGAGGTACTTTCTAATAAGTAAAAAACTTCCATAACCTTTTGTGACGGTGCCCTGCTGGTACAAAACGGAACACTGGAATGCTACATGCAATTTAATGGCCGATTTGAATGAACTTGGGAAGTGATGAGCGACAAAATTTGCGTATGTTGCAATCACATTTTAAGGTTTAGAGAGAAAAGATGAGCGAAGGAGATGCAAGATAGGAGGCATCAGTAGCTGACTTTCGCTACATCGACTCTCCAGCGTATCAAGGGAGATGGAAAGATTTTTGCGAACAGATTTGTTGCAAAGATAACTACTTAAAAGAGGGATTTATCAGGTGCTACATACTACTTAGGGAAAGAATGGGTGCTACAATTTGGTGGACCATTTTCTTTGCTCAAGCATTAAGAAACTGGATGTGTGAAGAACGTCATTTAACAATTGGTGGTGGTTTAACATGTTCCAGCGTCATTGAGATTCTAAAGAAAAACAAGCATCGAAACTAATATGCCCAGTTGAAGGTACAGTTAAGTGAGGCTCTCTGTCCAGTTTACAGAATCGGCAAAATCTGTCAATCTGAACTCTTGGAAAATTGAGGTGAAAACGTCAATTTACTGGCCCATCTCAAGGAATTCTCGAAAGCATTTCATCGAGGGCGCAAAAATGCGATGGATATGGCTTTGGAAGTAAGGCTGCGATCCTATAGGCGTATAAATACCTTCGGTTATTGTTAGAGATTAAGTAGCACAATTTTATGGCCATATGTGCATAACTTCTGTATAGGCTTAACGTATCCATACCGAGAAATTGTGCAACAAGTAGAACTACTATAGGTTGCTCAGACACTACATTACAGAATTGTTTCGCGTGGAAATGGCAGCAATAGCTGGAAAGCTCTAAAGGACTGAAGAACAACCTAATTTTGCAGACTATAAATGTTTACGATGCTCCCGTTTTCCTCCATGCTTTGGTGCTACTGATCTCCAAACACCTTTTCCATGGAGGAAAACTAACCAACACAGCACAGACACCCTCTCCTTATGTAACACCGAATGTCAGTGATTCTTTTGGTCAATTCAGTTGCTGATTAGACTGAAACGCATACCTATTCACAAATCAAAAAAATCCTGCATCTACTTTATAGTTTTAAGTTCAACCATTGCAACACGATTCAAAGCGACCAGTTGCCACAAACTTACAAGGGGCACTGTTAGCTCTTTAAGTAATTCAGTGTAGAAGTCAGAATTAATTCGGCAACGGTCTAGTTTTAACGAGGATGCTGCAAAATAACAGTCTTCTCTTTCCATTCGTTTAATGGAAAGAGGTACTGAATGATTAGTGACTATTAATGATCACATAGAGCATAAAAGCAACAAATAAGCCCTCGGGGTGAGATCTCAAGGCCAAGTTACGGAATCGCAATGAGGAGTACTAAATGTGTATTAACTTAGAGTGACTATTTAAAGTTTTGATGTTTATTTAGTTTATCAGTTAACTTGATTGACCATTTTCAAAATAGGCGAAAAGAATTAGTTAATTAACTTACAGGCGGAGTCATCAAACTGATCTTCAAATCCTTGACCACCTAGGTTGGCGGCTGTGCCTTGGGGGGCGAACCAAGGATCTGCAGGTACGGGTGGTGCCTAAAAGAGAGGAGGGTGAAAGGTGAGATGAAGATAAGGCGCAAAAAGCACTTCTATAGGCACCCAACTTACCGGTGCCTCGGGAAGAGGAGGATCCAGATCATCTATAACGGGTCTTGGAGGCAACGGGTGGGAATCCTGATGTAGTTGACTTCTTTTGAAACCCTGGCAGAAACAAAAATAATAATGGGAATCAGAGATAGTTAATCAAACAGGGTGTGTAAGAGATTATGGGAGAGCAAAGCAAATAAAGCTGAACAGTAGCATAAGTATGCAGCTTGATTGTACTGAGATGTCCCTGAAGTTCGTGAATACAGTATGTGATAAGAGCGCAAGTGGCCTTGTTATACCAAACTGGGTAAAACTATCACTGCGTAGCTGAGGGAGGAAAACAAAATCACCTCTGAAACAAAATAACAAGGTGGACCAAGGTTTACTTGACAATTTAAAACTGTGCATTTAATTCAATCATCGCAAAGCAAGGGGCTGCCCCAGTGTTTACACTAGAATAAATCACACTTTTCAGTCAATTTTTTCACAGGATAAACGCAGTTAGTAAATGCAACCAGAGCTACTGAAAACACCGTTTCAGGATCGAAAGTGGAATAAAGGATGAAAAAGCTTCATTACGTTTTATTAGATCCCAATAATGAAGATGTGAGAAAAAAAACATTAAAGTGGCGCATCCAGTGCTTAAACACAATAAGGGTGGACAGTGTCTATTAGCTCTTACTAATGAGAGCTTATTTATTCAGACCCACAAAAATATTTCTGAAAAAACCATCATCGGAAACGGCGTAAATATCATGCCTTTCAAGGGAAACAGGTGTAATGCAGTACAATTTTAAAAGTTATTCCTAAAAATAAGTGACGAAGAAGTGAGTGCTCACCTTATAGCCAAGTTTGAAGGCTTCGCCAATGCTGGCGATGAAGTCGCGGGAGCAGCCGCCACTACAGTAGAAGACGTAGCAGCGCCGAACCCCACTGCCGCCAACCCCTTCACCGTTAGCCGCCCCTTCCGTTCTGCCTTCTGCCGCATCCTCCACCTTTGCCACGTAGCTCACAAAGTCCATCATGTCCGCTTCGCCCGAGGAGGCGAAGGAAATAGTATTGAGGCGGTGGTGGAAGAGCACCTAGATAACCCACAAATCTGCACTGAACTCGCCTTATTTAAGAAACCTTCACACAGCCTTCCATTAGCTAAGCCTCTTCGTTCCTTGTAATATTCGTCAACAGAAAGTTTCAGACACTATTAACAGGTCAGTCCTTCATTTTACAATTTTGGCCATTGGTCGCGTCGTCCACGCTCCCAACCTCTAGTTTTAATGCTACGCAAAAAATTGAGCTTATTTTAGTTGTATGTGTAATATTGGTCAGATACTTTCAATCTCACATGGATTCGCCGCCACAACGAAGTACAAGTAATTAGTCCTCGAGTACACTTTTCCTTTACGGCAAAACATGCATTATAACATTTTCAGGGGCACTTTCGTATTTTTTTTCGGTTCCGAGACCTAATAATTAAAACATTTGCCACTTCAAATGTATCGTCCGTACTGCTTGCCATATTTTACGTAATTGCGTGCCGTTCGTTATCGATGCTATTACAAGGATGTTTTTCGTCTTCTGTGATTCAACCTTCATGAGGGTGGCACAAAGCTCTCCGCTAATAAGCTCCAGATTCTGCTATAAACTAAAAAACTACCTCCTAAGTCTGTACACGTTATAAAGTCTCTGGTGGACGTGCGATGCGATATAATGACATATTTCACTCCCTGAGAAGACAATGACACCCCTTGTTGATTCCTCAAAGAAGGCTCAAGTACAAGTGAATCGAATATTTACCATGGGGAGAAGGCGAATGTCTGAATTCTCAAAGAATCAATGGAAGAAAAAAATCCACTGTATGCTGAGTAACGAGGTAATACCAAACTGAATGAGTTAAAAGTGTCCACGAGAAGTGATTATAATATTGCGTTCCTAACCTTGAACTACTTGTGAAATCGGAAAGTAAAATGACACATTTACTGCAAAGGCCTTTTCACGCGTGTAAATCAACCACCATGACGAGTCTATACCACATAGATTCCCAACCCTTGCTCACTTTGATGATAGAGCTTCTCAAGTGATTTACAGCGCTTCTGAGGGAAAATCGGGGTGCAAAGCCTCCGAATTTTACCGTGTCATTAATGCTACTTCATTTTTACCAAATCCCATTTGGCCTTCTCCTAGCACAATAGCATTCCACTGTAAAGTCGGTAAATATGGACGCATTCTTTTACACTTACGCCTTCCCCATGAACGACAAAAGCGAAGATGCGACACAAATGGATTATAATTACCCACAGAGTAGAGGAGACAATTGATAAAACAAAAAACTACCTGAGTTTGTTGGTGAACGGGTTGAGGCGAATGCCTTGATGAAAGGTAACGTAACTAATTTCACAAATATTTGGCGAGAATCGTAAATAAGATGGGAAAGTTTAAGTTCAACGACGACCAAATACCACCCGATAGAGCGAATGAAAAATAATAATAACTAGACACATTCAGATAATGAGTACCGAGCATTTTTAATGAAGGATGATATCGTATCCGAATAAAAAGAAAATATTGAAGTTAAAGACACTTAAACAACCGAGATTTTAAATATATTGAAGTGACTGTAGTCACAGATTTTAATAATTTTTAGCAGGGCTAAAACTACATTGAGAATTCACACAGTTAAACTAGTATATACGGCGTAGAAAGCAGCAGATTTTCAAAAGGAACATCTTATTCCGACGTTATCGAAATTCCTCACAGTAAATTTCACGTCCCTGAGGTATGCTAATAAAAGTTCGCATTTAAATTAATTCGTGTTTTCTTGAGTGGGAATTTCCTGGAGTAGGGTGTTATAACTATTAGGTACTTGATTAGTTACCTCAACTTTCGCACTTTTACTCGAACCAAATTCATCCGCTCTGTGAACTACAGCAAAAAAACTATGCTCGTCATGATAGTGTCCCCGAAACCAATTCCCAGATTCACCGGGAGAGATAACCAACTGAGCCTCTTGCACCGGATCTAAAAATCAGGCACCTTATGCAAGCCTAATACCAACTGAGAAGCCCACTCAAAGTTTGAGGCAAAATATACGAAAATTTACGCCTAGATAAATGGGTTTCCCTTGAAAATTAGATAGCTAAGGCGCGTTTTCCATAATTGAAGTTGAAGTTACATCGCATTAGTGGATTTTAACACCTACCTTTTAGGTATAAATGCGTGTTCTATCCATGGATGAACAGAAGTAAGCCCAATCATAGAATAGATGACTGATTGAATTACTCCATAATAAAAACACTTCCAACCTTGTTTTCAAAAATTATCCGAATTGATTTGATCTCAAAAATGACTAATTTCAAAAAAATTGGAATTATTCAGGTGTTAAACAAGTTGTTCAGAGCCTTTAGTGTCGTCGCTCGATGACGGTGATACGCCAGATTACAAGTTCTCGCACGTGTCGACTTTTTATTCATAGAAACAAACAACGAAATAAAAATGACACGAAATCACCCCCTGGGTAAGATGCTTATCACCATTTGTGGTGAAGCGAATTGGGCGTTACCAAATGTTTACTTCAAGTTCGGTGCCAAATGAATTTTTGTGCCAAAATTCACACTCATCCAATGTTTGACAGTTCCGTAAGTGTTTCAGCATGATTTATTTTTTAACGCTTCCCTCATTTCCGGGGTCAGGTCAAACTCCCAAAAAAACTTTCGGTTTTGGCAAGAAATAGTCAGCATGGAAACTTATTGAAATTTATTACTTTACATAAGGTGTACTAACTTTCGTAAGTGAATTACTAACGGATTAACAACTTAGGGAAAAGGTATTTAAATACTAGATGCCCCATAGGTCCAGTTGTTTATGATGCTAAATAATAACTCATATTAAGCATTCATTTGTTTTGAACAGCCTACAAAAAAATTGCGGGGTGATTGCGTGCATTCGACTTTGCATCAGTTATGCTTTCGGATGTGCACACACTACCTCGACTAGTGAAGGCATAAATGAATTGAAAAACGACTTTCAGCGTTAACAACGCCCAGCATATGTCACAAAAATAAACCCTGCCTCGCAGATGAAATAAAAAACCACCTCATCCGATTACTTCGTGTCCTTTACTGAGATATCGGTAATACTTCTACCAATGTGGATACCAGAGACGCAGTTATACTCTCACAATGCCAATGAAACGTAGTCAGCAGTGGCATGGGTATTCACTATCGTAAACAACTGAGTCCTTTAAACATTTAGCGGAGAATGTTGTGTTGGAATATTAAACCATTTATTTCGAAGAGATAAATACTATTAGTGAAATTTGACGAGACAATATGGTAGGTTTGGTCAGTGAACAAGCATTATAAAATACAGCTTTAGACAGGCTAATAATAAACACCAAAATTCATCATTTAAGAAGATTTTATGATGCTTGCGCTGAAAATCTCAATTCCGAGGAAGTAACAGCAATGACCCTATTTCAATGCCTATTCTACTGCATCAGGTATAATGGATATTTCAGTCTGCTAGAGCAGACAATCGAATCGACACATCTATTATTAGCTTGTTTCTCTCAAAGAACGGGTGCTTTCAACCATTCCGACAAATATTTCGCCTTCGCAGTATCTATTAAGTCGGTAGATTATGAAGGGTACGAAAGAGCAAAAGTCAATACTAGACAAATAACTTACAAGATAATTAAGTTACAAAAAGCACTACTAAAATAAAAGACTAAATACCTGGTCAGAATGAAAGTCCTGGACGGTGACACCTTCAACAGAGATGGAGAGCCGCACACTTTGACGAGTCCATGTGAGGTCGGTGCCTTTACCAATAAATTTAGAAAGACCGTTTGTTGAAGGGGGTCTGACCGGGGGTACTCTTAATCCAACGTCTTCACAAACCCGAATGATGCACTCTCTGAATTAAAGAAAATACAGGAGGTTGAGTCCTACTAAAATGTATGAGAAACTCAAGAAATGTGCCTAAAGGGATGGATTTACTAGAGAAGATTGAACTAACCTAGTGATCTGCGTTCGCTCCTGGAAGTTGAGTGACTTGATTGAGATGGTTATAGGAATGCAACCGATGTACTGAATTGGGTAGGTTGCTAAGATCGAAGAGTCATTCATATTGAATATTGATTCCTAATTGAATACCCAAAACCAATCACATACGCAGAAATCGGAGGAACCGCGACTATCCAATGCAAACGACTAGCATGTAACTGGTGCAAAATAAGGTACCAATACGGGCAATGCGTCTGCGAAAAATATACATAAAGGAAGAAATGGGAAATTTGTGATTTACGTAGTTGCAATATGAAACCTAAGTCGGTAAGGATGTGTACCATCAAAAACAAGTGAATTGACAATATTAGAGTTTACCAAGGCAATTAAGATTCTACACATAAGGTAGACTGGAAAATATTATTCTAAAGAACCAAAATATTCACAACCAAAACTGCTACATAAAAGCAGCAAATAGAGGAACTTTGATCTGAAAGTTTCCGAAAAGCAGGATATAACTCAAAGGGATTGTAGCATTTGCACAGCTGCCCATAGTTTAAAAGCACGCAAATACACACAGCACACTTTGCTTACAGTCTAGGAGGACTAGCACACAAAAAGCCAACTCTAGCCTTCTATTGGTTATCATCAGCTTTTGTAAAGTCGCGACATTTGTAATATATAAAAACATTTAGTTACCCAGGCCGCCTAGAATAGCTCAAAGATAAGTAAACACAGCTTTAGCCTGTTAAAAGTGAAATACCTTGCGGAAAATCCTTCAAAGTCTGCCAGAGTTAATAAGTGTAGAAGGAGTTTTTGATGTATGTCATTTAGTTTGATATAAAAGTAAGTCAAAGACTTTCGACCACCTCTTTTCTAGTCTGCTAATTCGTATTAGGCCTCTAAATACTTATGACGGAGCCTTTAGTTGAGAAGCTGGTGGCTTATTAGCCTGTTATTAAATTCCAAACTGATCTAAAATTGATAGTAAAATTTCCAGCCCCAAAAAGTAGGTAGGCCATTGCCTATCACGTGGTTCTGCCACTGGTACATCAAAAGGTCTCCTTTTATGCTGATCTTGTTTTGTTTTGCATTTTTTTTACTTCCCATGGAGGCTTATAGCACGCGCATCGTGCCCAAAGCTATACACAATGAAGTCTAGACAGTCTCTGCCCGGTGCACGTTTGTTCGTCTTATGCTGTTGCACTTTTCTACTCTTTCATTCTGTAGCGTCTTAAGCGGCTAGATCATTCGTGAGCCTTGTGTCTTCCCTGAAGTCTTAACAGGCCATACTAGCAAGGGGATTCCTTATTTTAACATGCAGAAAGGCTGTGAGTCTTTAGGCAGGGCCGGTGGATCATACCCCTTAGCGGAAATGTAACCTCCAGAGTCTTAAAAGTTTGCGTAGTTAAACATTTAATTAGATGAAGGCGAATTTTACTGCATTAAGTGATTTTTCTCCCACTCACTTTCACTTTTTCTCTTTAACTTGTTCTGCTAATAAAATTTACCATTCCTTTAATAAAATACGACCCAAAATATACCTATTAGGAAATCTTTTGTCATTCAAAATCCTAGTTAAACATCCTCTCCGTTACATGTAAAATGCTCACTGTTTTAGCTACATGTTAAACATGTTCTTATTGAATTGGGATTCAGATACATCAGATATTTTGGCAAGTGACCAACATTTAAGCATATACTTGAGATTGTGTTGTCATGTCAAATCTCTCCATTAGTCTTTGGGAAGTCTGCTGAGGATCACAGGATTTCACTTGGCCTTTGTTCATTTTCATCCATAAAATCCTGTTGTGAAGGTGTTTAGAAAGACAATACTGAGCTTATACACGCTTTACTCATGCACTGATAATATCCCAGGCCTCACGGCTTCTCCGCAAATAAATGTAGATGGGAAACCTCAGCTGTGCTTCATTTCTGCGCATTATACTTGCACCATTCTTACAGGTGCACTGATACCAATTTTGCTTTTACGAACAGCAATAATAATGCTTAATTACAAAATCTTTATAAACAAGCTTCCTTTATTTAGGGGTATAATCGGTATTTTTTTAATCTGGATTCTGCCTCAGTTTGGCAAGGTAACTGCTTATTAAAGAAAAGCCATAGATGAATACCGCAACAAAGTATTGCAGCATAGCGATGGATTGAGTGAAACAGTCCATGAGTGAAAGCGCAAAAGCAATATTCTTCGTGACAACTCGAACATTGAGGGAGACACCCAAAAATAGATTCGTCACATCACTGACCATGCCAATGACCATGTGAATATACCCATTCACTTGGACTATAACACAGGCTGTGCTTTTCATTCCCGCCATAAAGGCATAAATGGGAGCAGTGAGTTGGGTCGATGAGACTAGACTCTCCAGTCGGGATAAAATAATGGGTAATTTCCTTCCTGGGATGCAATGCTTTTCCTCCTTGGGACTACTAATGAATTGGTTATGTGCAATTGTGGACAGCTGGATCCAGGCTTTTAGAAAGGGTAGAAGAAACATCTTCTGTCCCATCGTTTTCATGCTAAATTTGACAAAAAAGAAAAGGGAATAGAAAAGGAGTATAATGCTCTTAATAGACCTTTTCCACAGTGACACGTGGACTACATCTTGGGATGGCTGACGCGTGGCAGCCGTGTGGAAGGAACTTGTTTCATCACTTCCTCCACAGAATTGATAATAAACTGCCTCCTCGGTCATGCTTGGGAACGTGGGTTTCCTATTGATTGGTCAGGAGGGAGATTTGAATTGTTGGGCTGTTCATATTGTCGCTCAGGGCTTGTGATGTCGATGTGGGTCATTCGGATCTCAATGTTGTTGCGTAACACTTCACACAGATTTGCATTCGCATACTCATCACGGGCAATGTGCATAAGCAGTAATGTTGTGATGATGAGGCGAGTTAATAGCTTGTTGGCCTCTGTGTGGAGTCGCCAATTGCCGTTACTAGTGGGGTGTACTCACCGCTCCTTATGCGCTATACTTTTGCCTTTGGATTATTCACTCGATTCCATGAAAGTGCTTTGAGAACTTTCACACCAATTGAGCATAGGAGAAAATAATATCCTATAGAAATTCTTTTTATGAATGCGATACCTTCTGAGAGGGTCTGAGTCATTGCCATAACATTTGACGCAACTGCTCTTTTGTGACAAGGAAAGCGACTGCCGTAGAGACTCGGTCAAGTGGGATTATTTTACTCACCTGGCTTACGGGATAGAAAAATTTGCACCCAAAAGAGCTTACTTGTGGCATTTGCTCTTTCTCAGTATGTGGTAATAGCTAGCAGCCACGATTCCTATCGTGAGTAGAGTGTCTAGGTATTAAGTAGGCTTTATACCGGGGCAGAATATGTATTGTCGACGTACGGGAGGTCTGAAGGGGGCTAACGTCACGGCCTGGAGCCCATGCCACCAGAGCAAGTACAAAGGCGGAACCCTAAGTGGTCCCCTACCAAAATCGATGGTTAAACCAAGGGGTAACTTGTTGGAACTGCATCCTTTTAAAACAAAAGTGGTGATAATAGGTGTCTTGTCAAAGCATTGAGGCATCTTTGCTGTAGTAAAGCGGTTTCCTCCGAGGTCACGATAGCGAAGGCGTCACCGCTGCTGAGAATGTGTGTATAGTGTGTTTCCAATGAGTTGAAATGTTTTTTTCTCAGTATCTAACTGTAAATGTATTTGCGGTAGACAAAGTAAATCCAAAATTTGCAAATCGTCACAAATTATACAGCTTTTGACCTTAAAGGTGTTATGGTAGGCCTCCTACAGACCCGAATACCACCGACAGTTGTGATGCAAGGGCTTCACCAATCTCGCTCTCGTTACCTAATCGAATTTACTTTTTTCCACATTAGTCGATGGCAATCTATGGCTTCATTAAATGCAACACCAGTTGTGGGCTCGCCAATTTGCCGCTGCCTTGCTGTTTGCCTGACTAGCGTAGCTAATTGCAAATAGCGGTTCTACCAAAGGCGTTGTGACCATCCTCTTTTCCATCCCCTTCACTCGCCCTCTGCATTTGGTCATGAAATGAACGCATCACGAAGGGCTTTTCCAAAAAGCGACTTTGTCTAACTTGATGAAGAAATCCTTTCAATTTTTGTATATTTTTGTTCAATTTTTCCCTTCTTTCACTACTTTACCGGCATTGTTTTAACCACTGTTGCCTCCATTGCCGAGAGGCACCCGTACCGATGTCATTGCTCCTGTGGTCGAGCCAAAGAACGACCTCAGCTTCTTGTTTAATGCTGCTACTATTGCTTCTTCAGCAAGAATTGCTGCTCATCCGAGTTTGGGCGTTCCTCTGGCTTGTAACCTCTGCCTAACTAAAAAGGCGATAAATAGACCGCACCACTTGAAAGGTTTGTTACCCTCTTTGTGCGTCCGAGCTAGTAAGGTTTAATCCTACAATCTTACAGGCACTTGTATTCAGGTACGTGGGGACATCGACTAAGCATTTTAGGCATGTTTCGCCCCTTTCTTATGCAAATGCGAAGTCTAAATTGCTCAGCGATCTAATCACCGCCATTGATTGAATAAGACGAATGTACGTAGGCATCGTGTTTAAAAATAACTACCTTTTGAAGGAACCTCAAATGTCAGTAATCTTCAAAACGCCATCAACAAAATATGGGCACATTAAGTTCACCCTATCTAAAGTAGTGGCCAGCGTGATGTCATTACCAAATAGTAAACAAAAAGTACTTCATGCTGAGTTTTCATTTGTTCAGCATTAATCGCTCTAGTAGTGGAAAGGTGGGCTCAAAGTAGGCATTAAAAGGAAACTCGCACTCTCCAAAGGTCATGGGGCAAACAGAGTTTCGGATTCATATATTCTACAAGCAGGCCTTATTCTGCTATCGTTTGTTTCTCACACTGGAATTAACACTTATGAATAAATTGCCGGCTCCGAGTTGTTTTCACTAACCATCAAATAGTAAAATACACATAAATTTCCCATTGAATTCAGTTTTCAGAATGCCTAACACATTTGACACTATAAAAGATATTTCTTTACAAAAGGGTTCGAATTTAAAATAGCTTTGAGCATCTTTCTACAAGGATAAGGTTCTTGCATTGTGCTGAGGCTTGTAGAAATAAATTAACTTCACTTCTGGTCTGTCAAAATCATGCATCGGCGACGGTTTGATTGGCTCATGACAACAAAACTGACAGATCTCGAGCTTGATATTTGTGGGAGTAAGGTGTGTTGGGAGCGACCTCGAAACTCTTAATGCCATCCTTTTACGTGTATGGACTCTTTGTAACATTGCCATGCAATTGTTGTCGTGACTGGGATTTTAACCACCTTACCTATCCTAACACCGAAGGATAACTAAGAATTAATCCACCACGAAAGTTAGGCTTCGTCTGATGAAAAGAACGATCAAGGATCTGGGTGATTATCTTTTAATTGCCTAAATTACCTAGAATGGTAAATGGCAAAGTCAGAGTTTGTCTTGACTGATTTGTTAGAGACTGAAGTCATGAAGGCATTAACAAATGGGTAAAAAGCGTGTGGAGGTCGGATTGTAGTAGGATGGGGCAATTCAAAACGGTGGTACCCAAAACTACCCTCGGCATATCCCGCCACGCCCGATTTTGTGATGCAGATGGCTACAACCTTTCAACCTTTTGACTTAATTTAATGATGCACATTTCAGGCTCCATCGTCATGTTTACTTCCAGGTTGCCCAACCCCAACGCAAGAGATTCACCAGACTCGTCTTTGTTCGTCTACGCAGAAATACCACTTCCGTGTTCTCATTCATCTCCACCTTCCAAGTATTTTAATTTAAGTAGTAAAAATAAGGCCTAGCTATCAGCTTCACTCCGTTGTTGTCTGTATGATCAGATTGACGAAATTACGATCGTGAACCTTGAGGCTCCAGACCCATCGTGTCCCCTCCCTTCTAATATTCATCAAGGCAATTCTGCCATCACGCGGCCTTGAATTTCATGCACAATAATCCTTCTACAAGCCCAGTTTGGTTATTAGTAAGAGTCCTTAACATCTACCCAAACACATTTGAGATTATTTTTCTACCTCAAATTAATTTGGCCAATCTCATCACAGCGAGACTTCCATAATAGGCGCTAAAATTGTTTGCAGGTCTTGTTTTGTGACTACAAAGCATTGCCCTTAGCAAAGAAACAGATGGTGCCTTCATAGCCCCTGATACTTCTTTTCACTGCAACATTATGCCAAAAAGTAGTGAGAATCGTCAATTTAATTTTCTTGTGTGCAAGAGGGTAATTTCTCCATTTTCGCCTATGTGATCTAGGCAATAAAAAGCGGGCTTTATTGTCGAGACTTAAGTCATTCCTTCAGTAACCTTGTGTTTTACAGAACAAAGGGCATACAATGACGCAGTCCTCAATGGTGATTTTAGCAATGGCCTCGATTCCAACAAGAACGCTTACCCCGTGACCCTTCAGCAAAAGCTAAGGTGCGATGGCTCAAGTTTTGAAATGAGTACGCTCTCAATGGTAAAAATAAATGAGGGCTTTTTCCCATTTAGACGGACCTGTCAAATTAGAGTACATTATTTTAGGGCAGAAATTTAGAGTCCTTTTACCTCTGAATTAAAAGGTCGGCAATTTGGCGGCACAGTTGGTTCACATGTCATTCAGCCGCAGGGAAATGCTAATGGTACAGGTCCAAAAGTTATCTCGATGCTGAGTGCGCCCATCATTGATGTAAATTGTAATCAGGTGACTCGTCAAGTGAGAATTTGCTTACCCGATTGCAAGGGAGGTGGTAAAGAGGTCTACTTCTCAAGCGAACTTCCCCCCTCCCCCCACCGAATACCTTAAAACAAGTGGGCACCTCAGGGTGACTCAGAAATACTATCTCTCTTCTCCCTTTTCTGTCGTTGCGGCGGTGTTTCGGTATCTCCCATCATCCACCGTTAATTAAAGCAGCTCAATTGGTTTTGCTCTATTATCCACCCCGGTGATTTAATTAATGACAATGTGAATTTGGCAGACACTTCTTGCCTCGCACGGATCGATCATGCAGCACAATGGCGGCCTCCCTGTCCCCCGAATGATCCACTCACTTCAATCACGCATTTTGCTCTTGACAAGTAATCTTCCCTCTTAATTCTTTTTCTCAATCTCTCCGAGTGTGGGATTAACAAACGTCGGAAATCAAATCCACTGAACTCAGAGGCGTCACATTATCCTCCCCTCACCCCTCTCCCTCGGCACACTGATTCTTTCCTTAGGTCCGAGTTAAAGGATTAGTTACCGCCTCAAAACAAGCTCATTCGAGTGGTTTTAATCTGGAATTTATTACAAATCAAGGGAACCTAATTTGCATCATTCAACTCGAGCCATGGGAACGAGGAGGCAAAA
The DNA here is from genome assembly GCF_000524195.1 of Echinococcus granulosus. NCBI lineage: Eukaryota > Metazoa > Platyhelminthes > Cestoda > Cyclophyllidea > Taeniidae > Echinococcus > Echinococcus granulosus. The sequence goes on from NW_020170396.1 coordinate 345,462, forward strand.
TTAAAAGTGATTACCTGAGAACTCCCTGCCTGCTCTTCTAATCGTGCTGCTTTCTGTGAAATATTCTCCTGCCTAATAACTTTGCAGGAAGCTTAAAAATCAGGCACACCTCAAGTAGACCAAAGTTTATGATGGAATAATTAAATTATTTACAGTAAAAGCTAGTAAATTTCTTTTTGTCTTTTTTAATACTGCATCATGACGGTGGAGAAGATTCGTTATGTTGTAAAAGGAGGCTTTCACTGAACATATAAGTCCCAGTAGTAACTACTGGAAGATAATTTGACTCTGTGATAAATCGAGCTAAAAAGGAAATTGTGTTGTAAATTTGCGGGTAGGCAGGCCAGCTTAGCGGCGTCCGTGGGATGGATTCGCATGTTACACTTCTTGCCAGCTACCATTGTGACGGTAGCAGAAGAAGTGGTGGCGATCTGAAATTTCCCAATGCTCCACCACTTGGCTTGATATTAATGAGAGATAAACATCTGGAAGGAAAATCATGATTCTGCCTGGTGAGCGAGTCACTGGCAATTGCACGCGCCAGAGAGAAGCAGCGCTGCCCATTCACTTGCCTATGGGGGCCCTCAAACGGTCATGTCATCTGTGTCAAGTCAATGCAGTGGAGCATTCATTCGCCCACGAGTAAGAGACAGCTTTGAACTAATTCCGCATAGGACTTGTAGCTCCATGCAAGTCACTATCACAAAAAATTTAAACGCAATTCATTGAGAAAAAACTCTGACAAGTAGAGCCAATCTCACGCAAAAGGTGATGAATAAAATTGACTAATTAGGACTTTTTAGTGACAACTTTTTTTAACTGACTACCTGGTTTGAATTCTATAATTACGCAGTAGCTTGCCAATAATTAGTGCAACCACCTTAAGTTTGGCATTCGCTTCAGTCAAGTGTCATGGGGCTTGGTTCAACGAGATGAGTTGGCTATTGAGTCAGTCCACCCTATCAAAGCTCTGAAGGTGGTTCATTAAAAGCCTCTGAGTTATTGCCTGTAGTGAAGTTTTAGTCACGTCTATCCCTTTTTATTCTTTGTTGGCAGAGATGATTAACTGAAATCCGGGCACTTCATTAAACGAAGAGACGTAGAATGTTTCGGAATTGAGGTATTCTAAAGAACTGTAGTAGAAACAGCCCCTTATCAAAATGCGTCATTTTTGTAATCGGTTTAATTTTTTATTTTCGGCAAAGCTGTAAGTTCCACAGCGTGACTGAGTCTAGTGCCAAGAGGCGTACTTTTTCTACCTCTACCTAATTAGTTTTAAATTACAACAACGAAAGAATCGCTCGTGGTAGCAAGATACGAATGTCACAGTCATCATAGGGCGTGTCAAGTCGAAACTTTGCCTGTGTGGTGATGCCAACGGCAGTACCCTACTCTTCCTACCACCTTTAGTGGAGAGAAGACGCCCCGAAACCATCTCCTATCTGTATGCGTAGCGATTTTTACACTAAAAAGTGATGCCAGATGAGTAGGATCTGTGGCTCCTCTTTCGCGCAAGACGCAGTGGGGATTCGAACTACCACGCATTTTCACCTGCGCTGAATGAATTGTGGGTTGGGGTTGACATAAATGCGGCAGGTTTATTTCTCTTTGCGCTCCAGAGTGAGAGGACCCCTAACCATGAAAAATTCTGGTAGATTCTCTAACTTTGGTGCTTTCACAGCGAGTCAAGTAGTCGACTGGTTATTACAAGTGGTGCATATGGGGCAGAAAAACGCAGCAACATTGAGCTCTCCAGCCTAAATGAAGTTGCATCAAACAATTAACGCAATCTTTACTCCGATCTTTATGACGTCTCCAAATGAAAACCTATACTGGGAGAAAAAATAGCTAAATTTTCGCATGATCTAAGGTAACTGACGATTTTCACATCTGAGTAAGGGTAGTGAAGGCACATGTGCGTCGTCTTCACCTCTCCGCTCCACTCGAGGCAATAAAGAGGAGGGTTTACGATCGGTTGAGTAATCGAGTAAGAACTGGACCCTAGCCTAATTTTATTGTAAAATGCGGAAATACATGGCTGCTCAAACTGATTCCCTCCGCAATGCTCTCACGGAGACAAGTCCGCATAGCTCTGAGTCATTAAAAAGTGCCAAATTAGGTGCTGTTTCGTGATTATGTGAGTGCCTACCTAATAATTCACTGCCAATGTGGAGGGGCTACTTAGGGCTTAATTTATCTCTTGTGTTAAGATTGTTGAAAACTCGGTGCGTTTTTCATTCTAAATATCGGTTCCTTGCTCGTTATTGTTAAATCGAAAGTAAAAGAATCCTCACTAGGTGGAATGTAACAGCAAAAATTGCTAAGAAACCGAGCTGGGGAGTTCGTTTTTGTTTTTCAGGCAGCGTTTTGAGAGTTTTTTCCTCAAAAAGCGATTAAGCTACCCTCATTACAGGAAATGAAACAAAAGCAGGAATATATGACCTGCCTGTGTGCGAACTTTCATCGAGAGAGATGAAAGTGTATAATGAGAGCTATTAAAAGTAATCATCATGTTGTTGCTTCCTACTTGACCTTCACAAGAGCAGATTGCCATAGCCCTATTCGTCTACTGCGTATGTGATTTCGATTCACCGTAGACACACACCAGGCCTTCTTCATGTGAAGTGAAATTTGAGGAAGGACTGGGTTATCGTACAGGATGCCACCAGTTGCCAGACAGAAGACTGGTATAAGCCGCATGGGCGTTTTTTTGTGCTCAACTCCAGTTATGTGATTTTAGCGAGGGAATTTGGTAAACTGGATTAAGGTATCAACTTTGCTTGTCCCAGAACAAACGGAAGTGCAATTACTCAAGGATATGCCCTCTCAACTCCTATTATTTGATACATGTCATTAAGTCCATCTAAGGTATTTTAATCTGACTATTCTAACAAAAATTTATAAAAAATCGCAATGGGCAAAGATCGAGATTTTAGCTGGGTTGAATGGATGAGGAAGTGGACGTACTTAGTCGATTGAAAGTTGATACCCAAGAGTAACCCACCCAAAAAGACTGCAAGGGGAACGAGCAGCCAGCCTCATCGACCCCTTTCTTTCGGCAACAATAGCACCATAATCACCGCTTCTACCATCAACAGCATCGTCTTGAGAAGCAGCAAAGAGTGATGTGTGCCTGCACGTACGCACGCACATGGGAGAACTCGAGTGTGAGATTTGTGTGCCAGTGCTGACCAATCAGGTGCAAGCGTGGTGAGAGCCATCGAGCGCCATTTAAAACCCTCTCTCAGAGCCCCGTGACACAGTTCGACTCCGCAGACAGCCCTTACGAGCATGGTTGCTGGAGCTTGTAAGTTCCTATGCCCCACACATACAATAAAAGCGCCTTGGTTCATTCCAAATTTCAGAGTGATTTCATTGTTGTTAATTACCACCTTCCATGATTATGCTCACTAGTCATTTTCATTTTTTGTATCTTTATATGCCCGGACTGTGCCATGAATAATAAATTTGTGATAAACTTACCAAATGACTATGTGGTACATGATAAGCACACTTGAGTATCAGATGTGAGGTGTAATATCACTAATACGGATGATAAACCCCGTATACTTTAAAGAGCGTCTTGCTTCCATAAATACGCATGCAGTTCAACGTTGAGCTGACGGTTTTACTTACTTTATGTAGATACGAAGGGCAACGGATCACGGTCTAAGCCTGTCTACTTAAAATATGGTGAGTTATAGCATTGCATATTTCACCCAGGTTTATGGAGGCTTTCTGCCCCGTTCAGTAAATTTGTGAGATTATGAACAGAAAACTAGGTTCATTTAAACAGCATTTAAGTAGCTTACTAAGAACCTGACTTAGCTGACTTACTAACAGAGGACCGAGTTGATTTTTATTGCTCGGAGAGATTTTAACGCCTTGATGTAGGAGCATCTCCTTGGAAATAATATAGAGCTAGAGGTAACGTAGTAGTTCGACCTCCTCAGCCAAGCCACAGCGGAAAATGCATAACATTTCAAACTCACAACCATTTATTGCGTAATTCAAATCTTTTTATTGCAGCACCTTCGCATGGTAAGCTAACCCTTAGCTAGTACTTTTTATCCAATAAGTAAGAAAATTTGTGTCAGTGAAGTGAATAATTAAAAATGTTTATTTTATCCACAACCTTGATTGCATCCTCTCAAATTCATCCTACTTTTCTTCACCTCCCAGCCGAACGACCTCGTACACGAGATTACCGAGAAAAGGGAAAGGGTAAATAGAACCTCTAAGGGCTTTTAGTTTTTGTAAGAAAACGCTTTTCCAAAAAAAATTAGGCACATAACTCTTTGTTTTACTAGGTTGGCAGCGTAGCAAATCCAGCATGTATGACAATAGCTCCGATCTCTACTGTAAGTCCCGAAACGAAACCGACATACCTTATCTGAGCAGAATTGGTTTTAAAAAGCAAGTTTTTAAGAACTACCGGTTTTAATTAAAAAAGGGGGAATTCTGGCATTCCTACTTCGTTTGAGGTCACCATGAAACACAGCTCAATTTGTTGTGTAATTCTACAGTCAGAACGCGTTCTTTGGTTACTCCACCCAAATAACTAGCCACTGGATAAAAAATGAACTTGGCGGAATGTAAAAATGGCTTTAATCCTTTCAGTTTGTGAAAAACGAATGTCGCATGATCGCTACCGACGAGGTAAGGATTTGTCTGCACGTTACCTTCTAGAATTTGGGCATCTTGCCTCCTTCAAGTCAGAAATAATTTAGGCCTCATCCAATTCTTGGCCATAAATAGCCTTTGAGGCTCAAGCTAATTAAGAATGTTGATGTTGACCGAGTCAATGCAGTCCAGAAGGGGGCAGTTGTACCCCTAGGTGATCAAATCTAACTTTTATGGTTGAAAGTGAAGTTTCGTTTAATTAGGGCACGTGAGGAAGGCTAGAGACCATACCGTAGGGTGTTTTTAAACAATTTACTATTATTTTATCTGGTTACCCTATCCCAAGGGTGATAGGTGTGCCTTCTCATTCATTTGGAGGTAGACGAACTGTGCAACGATACTTGAGTTCACGAATTAATTTGCTTTCGAGAGAGATTGCTGAATTCAAAAATCCCACTTCTTCTTTTACAGCCCAATCGTCGATGAGCGACAGGAGGACGGGTAAAAACAGCAGTTCTTACGAAATTGGTGAGTGCTTGGGGACCGAAATTTCTCCCACGCCTAATGCAAAACATAATAAGGAAATTTAAATAATAATACATAAATTTTTTTTCGTTTAGACTGTCCAGCTAAAAGTGAGTCACAATTACCTTGTCATTGTAACCAAGAGACCACGAAATATTAAAACTATTACGCCTCAATTACGTAGCTTACCTATGAGGTGTGGATGCCCCGGTGTAATTCAATTTAAAGCTCTCGAGGTGATGGTGTTGGTGGTGATGCAACTGTGCATTGGGAACGGAATAAACCACCACTTGAGTGGGGCCACTAGGTGCACTGCGAGAGACACGTATTGCGTTGTGCTGGCAGAGGCAGTGGAATGAGTGTGAGGCATCCTCGGGTAGTCGGAGAGAGAGAGGCTAGACTCCGCAATTACCCAGTTGTGTAACAACGGCATATTTTGAATTCCAGACTTTAAAGTGCGAGATGAAATGCAAGGTACTTGTCATCCTTCAAAAAGCCGTCCATTGAAACCATCGGGTCAAACATGAATACTCGCAAGCAGCATTGGTCACGAGAAAAAATATATTTTCTCATCTTTGGATGTCCCTCATACATGTCTCATCTGAGACATCTTGGTGTGCTCATGGTGTATACCTCTCTTGTCATTCTTCAGTTCCAAGCACTCGCATTATCTACGTAGGGGCAATTACTACGCAAAGGTTCTTGCATGTTTTTTGTAGAACCAAGACGAAGGCGCGCCTCCGTAGAAGCCATCGTTCAGAGTGCGAAACCCGAGTCGAGTAAGCGGGGCTCATGCCTTGTGTTAACTTGGCTGAGACGTTTCAACTGCTCACATTTGCCTCATTTTTTCTCTAAATTCTAGCGGCTATCGGCCAGTCCACCGCTCCTATTGGCTTGCCGATTCAAAAGCGTGTGCAAACTTACAAAGAAGGTGGTGGTAAGTGACATCAAAATGTTTGTAACTAGTTATTTATTCATCGACTTATAAGGTCTGAAAAGGGATTTTCGTTAATTTTATCAGTATTGACAGAAATCTTCCTTCTTCATTACAGTTGACAGAGATTGTGTTGCACCGAACAAACCTATCTATGGCTGGACACATACTTGTAGGTGACACGCAATTCATGTGATTTTCGACCTTGTCTACTTCTTCTTCCTCTTCTTAGTCATCTGATTTTTAGTGTTAATCTGCCTCCCTTTATTTGCTTCCTTTAGCTAACTACAAGAGTTCGGAGAAGGGCCAAATCATTGAACGGGAGGGTCCAAAAGCTCGTAAGTAAAACAGTAGCAGCAGCTCTAAAAGTTTAATTCTTGCCAATGCGGAAATCAGTAACACTATTTAACCACTTTTAGGTGCCTACACGCCTAGGTATGAGACTTCCGGCGGGGACGTCCGCGCTTTCCCCTGTACGTCTCCTTATTGCTATTACCTTATGACCAAGTAGGTGGAATGGGATCGTGTCGTTAAGTGCCTCGTTTCTTCTATTAGACGCCGAGTCCGAGCGGAACGTGAAGACTCATGAGTGCAAACAGCGCTGCATGGAAATGCTGGTTTCCACAGGTACAACACTAGACTACCTTATATAATGCCATCTATGGAAGGAAATTTTGTAATTTGGTCTTAACAGATTTTCTTCATTGTTTCTTTCAATAGAATCCTTCAGGGGGCGCCCAGGAGCGGTACGTCCAAACAAATGCCTGACTAGATTTGCCTCATTTTTTTCCTTCTGAAAACCCTTTTAACCTCTCTTTCAGGCTGAGAGTGATGAGACTGGTATGTTCGCACACTATTCCGCTGTTTACTCCTTTAACAGAATTGGCATTCACCCGCGGATGTGATAAAGATAGTGGCAGTATAATGGCGGACCAAAAAATTCTAGAAAATTGACATCAACCTTCGGTCTATGTAGTTGTTTTGTCTATTTAGCTGACTATACAACTGATGAGGCTGAACCCTACCCGGTTTACAGTACTTTCCGCCCGGAGGTGAATTCCGATATGGACAAGTATCTCAATGAGATGCGCATTGAGCTGAAAAGCGCGGAAGTGCCAGAAAACCGTGTTATGGAAGGTCGCGTCTTCTTCGATCTGAAGGAGCCCGCCACTGTCGAGAGCATTGGAATCGACATCAACAAAACTCTTGCCATGACCAGTCCCGATGGCAAAGTTGTTATTGTGAGAGCAATGAATTTGCAAGTATTTTAGACCTAATAAGTATTATTGAGTAAAGTTTAACTCGTTTTAGTTTGATGGGTATTTTGAACCCAATCGTACCGAACTCACCTAGACATACTACTTACAAGAAAAAAGTAACCAATGATTAGGGTCAAGGTGGGCCGAAGGGAAACTCAATTTTCTGCTTTCCTTGCAGCCTTCCCGTGATAATAGGAGCTTTGCACCCGAGTTGAAACTCCTTCCCAATCGTCAGCTGCCACTGGTTTTGCCTGATACAGGGTCGCAACCGACGGACCCTTCAGCCGCACGTCGCTTGCCAAACGATTTCGCCCTGATTGAGACCATCGCCAAGAAGGCACCACTCCAAGCCGGCCGCAGCGCTATTCCCTTTAAAATCTACGTGCCTGAGAATCAAGTACCCACATTTACCTACACCTCTCTTAAAGGTCCCAGTGTAATCAGCAAGTGGGTGCCGTTTCGTCAGTGAAGTGATTGGTTTAGCGGGTGGTGTAAGACGTCTTTTTCCCCCTATTTTAGCTATTCCGCGGAGGCTGTAGTCCGAATGGGTGGACGGACCGAGAGGACTGGCCGTGTGCCTGTAAAAGTTCCTGCTCTGGGTGAGAAAAATGTGGGCTACAGGGACGAAAACAAGAACTATGAAATCTTGGTAAGCACCAATTTGGATTTTTAAGCCCAGTCGCGACAAAGAGCATCTCCGACGGCTCTGTTTTGCAACGCACATTTCAGGTTAACAACAAGTACTTTACCAAGGAAGAAGGATTTGATTACGCCCTTGGCTATACAGAAAGTGATACGGGTTATGATAAGCCGAGCAAAGTCTATGCTAAGGTGCTCCGAGTGGTCAAATGTCCTGCGATTAATCTAAACGAGAGGACGTACGTGGCCGATTTGGGCAGCGCCAGTGTGTCTAGTAGCAAATCCAACCCGGTTGTTGATAAATATCGACAAAATCCAGCGAACCCATCTGTAAAAAATGATTGGGACGCCAATGGCTACGATGAGAACAACGTCGTCACCTCCACCACTCCTACTGTTAGCACTAGCGCCTTCACTTGTGACTACTTCCTTGAGGTGAGTCACCATTTACCACTTTAAAATATCGGATTTACTTGAAGAGCAGTAATACGTATTTTGCTGTCAAACTACTAGCTTACTGTGGATGATGAGGTCTACAAAGGGCCAGTTATCTTGGTCGACCAGTACGCCGACAACGCTTCCAAACGCACTGACATCAGTCCCCTTTCCAAAAGAAATGATTTCAAAATCTCTGTGTAGAGGAAGAGGTCACAGCCTTCTCGGAATTGACTCTGTGATGAACAATCTTTTCAAAAGTATTCAACTTGCCTGTGCCTCCAACTTTTTCCGTTCCTATGCACTCGTCTATTTTCCTCTCCTTCTATGATGTCACAGTACCTATTATAGGACTTCATGCAAGGATTCACTTCTTTTGTAATATTTTACTGCTCAGCCCTCCCTGTTTGCCCCCACTGTTTAAGCTAGGCGGTTTTCGGGTGCGTAATATTTTCACTAAAATAGCAACTATTCATAACATTTGGCTTGTGTCCTATGTGCACCAACGTTTGTGCCTGCAGTGATTCCAGCGACAAGGTTAAAGCTTCTTTAAAATGGGTTTGAATGAAAGCAGCCTAAATACGATTAAGGTTAAAGCTACTTTTTTGGTCTTTAGGCTTAGTCAATTTGTGGGTGGTCATACTACTCATTTCCTCAAATAAGTAGGGCCGTTGCTGCTCTTCTGAAAGAGAAATATCACTTTTCAATATTTTAAATTGCTTCAAGTAGAAGTACTGCTTGTAAGTATTGATGATATTTTGTGGAATAATTAATTCTTTAGTTTTAATGGATTGACTTTTGGAGAAGCGATCGTGTTTGGTGAGTCTGTATTACAGTAATGGCAGCATAGGAAATGATAGTAGTTTACCATGAGATTGCCCAAAAGGTTTCAACAAAACCGAATTTAACATAACTTTTAAACGATTAAAGTCGGTTCCTTGCCAGTCATTGTTTGAAGTTGAATGCTGTATCGTGCATTGGGTTCCTTAAGGAAGGACCGGTGGCGTAAAGTTTTTCAGCGCCCATTTTCAGTGGCGATGGGTCAACAGGAAATGCACGGTTGGTCCAGCCTGGTGCAGGAAATCTGTTTACATTAGTCTCCAAGATCACATTTATAAATAAACTTACTTTAGAAGGAGAACGGAATCTAGAAGCCGATGTGTTGACACGGAATGGACTTGTTTATTTATTTGGTGATCCGTAGGGTTTGCAGGTACTTTGAATCTGTCGGTTGCAAATTAGCTTATCCAGTGGTTCCCCTATGAAAGCGTATCAAAATAACTAAATTGCCCTAATTTATCAAAATACAGATCGTCTTTAAAGACCGGCATAGAAGGATAGCTGCTTCAACAACCACTGGGGATGACTCTAGTTTTTCCAGAATCTTACATAAAGTGGTCTCTTCGCCCAGCCTTTCCATGCTTTGATAATAAAGTTGCACTCAGGTATGCAGACCCGCGGGGGCAACTGCGGCACCACAATGCCATTGATAAGGTATGTGCAACCACATGGAGTTGGGTTTGATTCAGGGGATAGGAAGCTTCGATTTAGGCTCTAAAGGTCTTGCATTTCAATTGAGGTTTCTCCACGCAAATACCTAGTTGTAATGCCTAAGATGAAAGATTTTAAGTTACATTTTAACTCATTTTTAATGGGCTTTTTGAAATATTGGGTAAGTATGTAGTCCACGAAATCAAGGATGTAGTTCTGCCTTTAAGACCAAACATCTGTGTTGGCTTCTAAAATAAATTTCGAAAGAATATAAGCTGTTTATGGAAATGACTTTAAATGACTTTAAATTCCTAACGTTAATCAGTCATTAATCTGATCACTTTTATACGATTCTTCTTCACATTCTAAAAGTTTAACCCATCTTCTTCATAATCCATTAACCAATCCTTATCACTATTATTATTATTATTGTTTTGAGCGTAAGTATAGATCCCTTCAAACTCCCAACCGAAGTAATTAGGATATGAAGCCTTTGAATACGGACGTCTTAACCTGCTGACTGGTGAGTAAGCAGAGGGTGCGCGTCCGCTGCCCGACTAATGAAGGCACAGGATGACACCATTCTCGCATATTTTTAGTAGTTGATTGACCTAGGAATTTTCTGGAATGTTTTCCACCTCTCCCCTCATAAATTCTGTTAATGAACGCGTGGGTGTATGTTCGCACAGAACTGCAACCCCAATGGAGTTGCATTTAGTCCTTTCCTAGCACCTCTAGTAAAGTTCAGTACCCCAAAGCTCATATCAACTCCTTTTTCTGCGAATTAAGATATGGTTCTACTTGTTAAGGATTGTGGTTGTGCTTTGGCTGAGCTTTTGGGCTACTCCTTGCAAGCGCCCATTAATAAACTTCAGATCGGTTTAGGATTTGTCAGCTCACTCTTCAGTAGACTCGTGTCGGCCATAACAATTACCCATCTGTGCACTCTCTTCATCCCTGGTCCGATGGCCGTTGGAATTTGGAAGGCATAAGGGAGATTTAGACGTTCTCCACGCCATTCTCGATTTTGCACCAACAAACATACAGTTTAATCGTATGGATTAATTTTTTTAAGTTCTTCAATTTCATTTAGAAGAAAAACAAAATTTTATTAAGCCTATCATGGAAGGGGGTACACGCATCATTGCACATTGACTATGCTTGCTGCAAAACGAATTTTCTCGGTTTCTTATATCCAGTAAAGTGGGGCGAGTGATGTAAAGACAGCAGGAGTTTTTCCCTAATCAGTGGTCATAGGCAGAGTGAAGAGCCTGCTGCTGTAGTCCTAACAAAGGCCCAATCTGTTTCAAATTTACATTGCCTCATGGTATGTTAAATTCACTTCCTATCAAAAAATACAATACTCGTTCCGATGCAGTCAGTCAGCAGCTAACAAGATGAAAATGCCCATTAAATGAGTTTAGTAGAATCTGGCGTCCTGTCGCCTTATTCAGCGTAATTCTATCCTGAAGGACAATTTTTAGGGCATAAGTCAACCCATATGTATGAAAAAGTAGTTTTCACCTCCTTAATGCTTTTGTTATGCTTAACTCTGCGGAATCAAAAGCGGTAGAAAAACACTCTTGACGCATTATCCCCACACGTCATTAATTAAAATGCATAAAATTGTTACTAAAGAAGTACTGCCATTAAATTTGACCAAAGCAAAACCCGTGATGTCTAAAATTCGCCACCGACACCGTTCGATTCAAGCGGACGCACATAGCAGAATTGCGTGGCATCACCGTCTGTCGAAAATTGCCTCAACAGTCGCTCCACCACACAAGGCGAGCAACTTGGGATAGGTTAATAGGAAAGGCGTGTATTCGCATTAAATGCTGGAAATGAGGCTTTCTTTTCTGCCAACCCAGGACGTTCCCAGGCGTTGCCATTACTTGGGGTTTGAGAGCGTAAACTTGGGTTCTGTTGATCTCCTCCCCTTCCAACCATTCAGAAATCGATGAACAAAGACTTCAATGTAGAATGGGATTGATTAACACGTTTTGGCCTTATTAAACCTTAAATCTTGGTACTGTTACACCGAATCTGGTATTAATATATCCAACTTTATCGTTAATCAAGCAGTGACACCCTAATCATGACAGGTGTTAATGTGCAACTTCGTTATCCGGCCACTTAATCGGGTGGGCTGTATTTACCGCAAGCCCAACAATAATTATTGCCCGCTCCTTCGGTGTTAGCGATGCAGAACCTTTTTAAACAACAAAATAAGGCAAAGGAGATTGTAACTTAAACGTAGTTGCCGGCAGTCCTGTAATAATTGAATCGTTTGTTTAGCTTCCGGTTTTGGTAATGGGCAACTGAGGCCTCCACCGTTGTGCCCCTACCGGCTAACCTATTCTCCGGGCCAAGCCAATATCTGCCTATTCCTCTATAGATCGATGGTACCTAGTCTGACTGAGTTTTTTGTCTCCAAAGAAGCGGAGACCGCTACGCTGGAAAAAGCGGAAAACGAACCCGATCCTAAAGGTCAATTACCTTAATTTCTATTCTTGATTGCTAAAAGCCTAAACACAATGGAATAAGGGTCTGTGCTGCGGATCGGAGAATCTATCGTGACCCCTAAGGAAGGCCTGATGGTAGCGTCTACCTCCATCAACTACCCCAGTCCCGTGTTCTGCAGGAACGCTATTCACAAATTAAGAAACACTAGGTGTGGTCTTGAACTGTCTGAGAAGTTAATTACAAAGTTGTCTACGGTATCTGTATGAGGACATCAATGAAGTAAACATGCGATATCTTCTACACGTCCCCAATAGCTGAAAAAATCCCAAATAGTTATGATTGGATAGCACTGAGGCGGGTACACAATGGCAAGGAGCAATGGACGCGAAACCCTACCCCCATGGATTTATACTAAATTACACCCCTCATTAAATGCCTCTGCGTTTAAACCGGTGTTCCTGCGGCTGGAAACAGACACGCATGATGGCCAGCCCCGACCCCTCTATGCGTCGGCAATGCATATTCTACCATAGTATCATGTCTTCTTTTGTCTTCAGGTAAGTCTCGGAGCGCTACAATACACTGACGAAGATGGCAGTGATGATGACGATACTGCAACATACATCTACCAAATCTACAGAGCGGTTGCCCACAACTAAGTATTTTACGTATTTCTTCCAAATCAACATCGTTAATGTCTGTCAAGAACAAGGGATTGATTGGCAGCCTTTGATGTTTTTGTTAAGGTTAAGATTATTAGGCATTCCTGTTTGTGAGAAAGTAAAAAAATGTCCTCAGGCATCGCTCCAAATCAGAATGGCTTCAGGTTGGATGAACTGCACTGTTTTATTGATGCCACCAACAGGTAATTTATTGCGATTTAAGACAGTTGAAATCAAGGCTAACTAAATTGAGCTGCATTAAGGTTTGTGAAAATTTTGAGGTCACTTTTAGAAGACAACCAGCAGCGGGACCAGGAAGGCCTCAGTTGTATGATATAAAACGCCATCTTTTAAGTTTTCCAACATTCATCGGTCGCCGCCTCTGGTCTGTGTCAATCACGATTCGTGCTTCCATTTTCTTCTTCAAATCGTCAAAAATAAAGTAAGTATTAGAGAATGGGTCCATTTGAGTTTTGAATTGCAATCACCTGCTAGAATGATCATTGTGTTGAATACCGTAGTTGTCAGGTGGTACTTTCCTGGAATGTTAAAAAAACGGGAATCTGAAGAACTAGAAAGTAGTCACTCCCTCTCGCTGAGTGTCGATGTTGCGTCAACTGCCACATTCGCATCGATGTGGTCACTTACTCTAAATAACATAAATGAAGAAGGGCAGTAATTCAGCTCTCACTTTAGTGATGTTGTCGAAGATTATTAATTCCCACTTCTGAGCCAAAATACATGCGAGGAATCAACGACTTGTCCTCTGATTCATTTGCCTTTTATGTCCATAAGGCACGGAATAGGTGCGGTGGACTTGTAGAACTCCACCACACATTTACCCGTGCTGCTGTCATTCAGAATTAGTTTAGGATTGCGTAATATAACAGGCAACCCCCGCTCTTCACTTATTGGTAGGGAGCCCCGTAAGTACCACTAAAACGTGTCAAAGCACTTTTAATACAGGGAAAGGATGATACTTGGAAATAAGCTATCTTGTTTAAATCTGTCAAGTAAAATAGCTTTTAACCAAATCTAACAAATTAGAAAGCACTTTAGCAGGTGTAAACGTTGGAAATATTTTTGCCTCGATATAATTGATTACTAATATGCCACTGTGGCCAATAACATTGCCATTTCCCAGCTTTTACCTCTTACCCTTATCATTCAAGGTGTTTCATACCCCTTTAAAAAGTCCTTTGAGTAAGTAGACCTCCTGCTTGCTCCACAGCTTTGCCTTATCGTTTAGACACTTTGTGCTTTATAATTCAGTGCTCTGCAAATTTGTTAATCTCCGGGTAAATTCGAAAGCTCACAAACCATGGAGACATGCGTGTAAAAGTGGAGTCATTAGGGCTGTATTTTTTCCCTGAGAAAGGTAGGTGCATATCTTTACATTTGTCATTTACTATTAATTTACTCCAAAATTTTTTATATTAACTGCACTCTTATCATTGATACAATAATTCTGATTGACCCTTTTTAGACATGTTAGTCAAAATTTAAGCAAGAACCGAATTGTTTGATTCAAGCGAAGTTAGTAGTGTTTAAAGTGTAGGCAGAATTAATTCCTATAATGCAGTACAAGACACCATCTAATTGATGGGAATACAAATAGCTCTTTGGACACAATGCCGTGGATATTTGGCATCCAACTCAACATCAAGGTGCAATGAGATATAGTTATACGCATACCTTCATTTTCGCGGTAGGTGTAGCGGTCGGTGACAGTAGAATCTAGCATATCCAATATAGCGGATGCCAAATAGTAGTTCATATCAGCACCTTGCAGCACCACAGTCATTAAGACAAACTGGCCTAGAAGACGCTATAGACAGGACCCCAAAACACAAAGCGTGGCAGTCGAGTCGCGTAGTACTGAACGGCTTGTATAGTCAACTGTTGAATCGTAACAATATACCCCTTCAAAGTGGACTTCAACACTTGCCTCTTCGGCGTCATAGTTACCGTAGACCTAGCCGAGAACATGAAAACTACCACGGAGAAAAAGTTGAATCAATATAATGGAAGTTTGACACAGCATGGGAGTTTGCAATTCTGACGGGAGGTCTGCTTGGACGGCATAGGCAAGATAGGTACCACTGTAGGCTTACGCTGCACTGGATGTGTCAAATGTTTGGAATAATCTTGAAGGTCTCTGAGCATCCACCTTCCTTTCATTTTTTTTTTATTTAGCTATCATATTAGTACTTCAAATTATTCTGTATAAGGCATTCCCACCTTCTCTGAACTTTCTGTTAAAGATGAATTCTCACTGTTTGGTACACTCGCTTGGCAAGACTCAAGTAGTTTCCCTCTGGCTCTTAGCACTGGGTCTTCACATGGTCATGCACCACCACCTGTCTGTCCATTGCATTTTTATCGCTCACCGGTCAATTTTTTCAACTTCTGTGTAGTTTAGCTTTCCTTGGCACTGAGTTGCTATGCTGGAGGAATATTCCTGAATGTTTGAAACTTTAATACGAATGACAGAGCCGCTTATTAGCGTGAAATAAATCTTCCTCTTTGTGTTAGGCTTGAGAGTCTTGTTTGCTAATGTTGGCATTTCACCAATGGTGGAATTTACTTGAACAACGGTAATCCAAGTTTGCTAAGTTTGCCATCGAGATGTAAAGTGCAAATTGTGACTAGCGTAGGTTTTAGTTCATCTTTATATTCTTCCTCCCCTTAAAAGAACCAAAAGAGGAGAAAAAAACTAGGTAATTGACCAATAGCAGCGGAAGTAAATCAATGCTCGAGTGGAAAGTCCCATTTTGGAAGGGGTAATAAACCTGAACTAGGACTACATAAAAGACCTGCGTTGAGACTACAAAGGATGGTAACAATAGTAAATTAGACTGACCTAATCCCATTTACCCAATTACACTGCCATATATTTAAAGGAGGGAGAAATATGGATTAACGAATCTTTCAATACTGGGAATGCTTGGGAAGAGTGTTCGTGGCAATCACTAGACTTAAAAGGATCAAATTGCACCCACCATTACGTCAGCATTACGCCATCGATTGCCACCTTCCTCTTTAACAGAGTGGAGCCTATCTGTTGTCACCAGTGCCAGCAATTGAGAGATGAGACCACGCCTCGTTTGCAATGGCCTTGCAGCCGCCTTGTTCTCTTTCCAGCTTCCACCCACACTTAACTTGAAATGCGCCCAATAAAATATAATCGTATGTATTTTTAAACTCAAATGTTAATAAAAAGCCTCCAAGTAAAGGCTGACGGTTAAGAAAAAGAAGACACTGCAATTAATGGGTTTTCTGTATATGCTTGGAAACTCTACTCACAGTTTAAAATCAGTAGTAATTCAGAAAAAAGGCAGGCTATGAAGCCCAGTTGGACTTTCGTGAACCAGTTGATAGATTCATTTTGGCTTTTTAGTTGTCTCATTTCCCATAGACACTTCTCACTTTGCAAATTAGCTTTTGCATTACTCTAGGGCTTAAAAAATATCTTTGATACTCTTGTTTTTTGCTGGTCTTAATAAATAACAGTCTTGAACACTGCAAATTATCTTATTTGATCGGCTATGTTTTCAAGAAAGTCTATTATTCTAACTGAATGCAAAAAGTTCAAAAGACGCTCTCCATCATCCAAGCGTTTATTTGATTTGCACAACACCTCCTTCCTTTGTTAGAAACGCATTTAACGTGTCAAAACCGACTAACTTTGTCCCACTGCTCAAAATCAGTTTGCGCCGCATGTAGCCCCATTTGTAGAATAAGCAGCAATGTTACATTACATTGCTTGTAAATGGTTAGGTGGTGCCCAAGTTTTCTTTATCCTTGTTGAGACTTGAAATTACACAACCGCACAGCCTACAAGTGAAGTGAGGATGTAAAATTCTCACGCCTCTGAATTCCGACAATCAATTAGGCTGAAGGTTTTACGAGACAGTAATACGTGATCCGAGGGTGAATCCATGAGAACAAGAAGTAGCCACGACGCAAGACAAGAGGAATGGCTGCATCTGGTGAATATTTCACATTTCTGCCAACAAGGATTTTACTTGATAACTGCACTTTGCATTTGAAGGGAAAATTTTGGACTCTAGTGACAGCAATTGCGAATTTGTCTAGATTCTGTTTTGCAGACCTGTCAATTTCCACGTCTATCTATCGCCATTAATGTGGAAGTAACTTGAAAAGTTACTTGAGTTCCACGCCATCAGATTTTAACTTAAAATTAAACAGCGAAAGTTTTTGGTGATTAGCTTCCTGGGTGCGATGTCAAAAAAGGAAGGAGGTGTTGTGCAAATCCAATAGACACTTGGAGGATGGAGAGCGTCTTTTGAACATTTTGCATTCAGTTAGAATAATAGGCTTTCTTGAAGACATATAAGACAAATAAGATAATTTTCAGTGCTCGAGACTGTTATTTATTGAGACCAGAAAAAAACAAGAGTATCAAAGATACTCCACAAATGTGATTTTTTTTCCACCTGGCTTGCTGGCCTAAGTTAAATATTGTAATACGTCAATTGTTCGTTTAATTCTCAGTTTTGCTAAAAAGGCCACTGAGGTCCCCGCCACTGTGCTTTTACCGGGCCGTCCATCATCCGTACCATATTAATGGACCCCAAGCCCTTCTGTTGGTCAAAATTGCATATTCTGTCCTAGTTTATGCTCTTTTTTAAGTCTTCAGGGAAGTCGCAGAGCTCTACAATGATCCATATTGTAGAATGCAGCCTGCTTGTTTGGGCGCTGCCAGTGCTTACGTTTGGATGTTCTATCTCATTGATACTCACTAAGCTTTACTAAATATCCTAAGCGCAATCAAATACTGGCTTCACATCCAGTCTCACTGGTGAATGGAGTGTAAAACCTTTTAATGATATCGAGTTTTGATCGTGCGATTTCAACTTATAGCAATTTAAGGCATCCTCCCTTTCCATACATTTAATTCCTGTTTCCACTATCTCAAAGAGTGGTTTTAACAAACTAAAATCAGGAATTACCTTCACGCATTATTTGGATTCTCAAAAGTGAGCCAATTGAGCTGATCGATTTAAAACTGTAGCACAACTTAAATATCTCTTATAACTTATCAAATTTGCTGGAATATTAGTTCTAAGTGGATGTTACTAACAAAATTAACCCTTGAAAACACCCCAAATCGTTCTTCCTTTTGGCAATCTCCATGCCCTTGTGCCGTAAAATTGGAAACTGTTCTCTGAAAAAATCATCAATTTCTTGGTACTTTTCTAAGCTCTCTCCAGCTAACATGTTGTAACGCGTTCCCGTTTAAGTCGATACTGTCTACTAAGTCGTTATTCTGTGGTAGTTTGGGGGTTAAGTAGGTTTAAGTTTGTTGGAATTGATGCACTTCATTTCCTAGTGGAAGCTACCTCCTAATTCGCCTCTTTTCTACTAACTCATTGAGTCTACGGTAATGAATGTTAATATCATCGAAAGCCTGATGCGAACAAACGACAATTCGGTGTGTTAAATTAATTTGAGTTTGCGTAGAACCTCGTGCTATCCCCCCCTCCCCACCACCATTTACGCCAAAATTCGGTAGACCAATTCTGAGAGTTGCAGAACAGTGAAATAGAAATCGGCATAAGCTATTAACTTAAGGGGGAAATTAAGTTAGATTTTACCTGGGAGTTCGGTAGCCATGTGATTGCCGCAGTGGCCGTTAGTCATTGAAGCACGGCGTGAACGCCGCCCCCCCCTCATCGATGCGTCGGAGGGCCTCATCTTGACGCTCAAATCACCGGTTGCGCACAGCAATTATTTCTCAAGGTTATTAGTGCGATCTCGTCAGGCCTGCATTGGCTCCTAGGTTGTCGAGAAAGTCGCTGCTTTCTAGGCAATAAAGTAGCCACTTATTGCTACCCATTGCATGTTTGTGTGTGTGCTTTGACGATTGTACCGGAATTTACCCACACCGTAACGATGGTCTACAGCAAGCCGCACTACTTCCTCGGACAACAAGATGCAGGTTAGTTCGACTTGCTTATATCTACGGTTGACACTCAATACGCTCACCACTGTCCAGGTAGACTTGATCACCAGACGCGACCGCTAGCGTCAATCGTTTCATTTCAGAGTAATAATTTTTTTCCAAAATGGAAGAGGAGCTTCAAAAATTTTCAATAAAATGGTAGTCATATTTGTTGTCTGATGTTAGGCAGTGTTTTGCCAATGGACCTCGACCCTTCCCCTCAACAGCCCCAAGCTTTTACCATCGCGCCTATTCGCTTTGCAGGCTTTTTATCAAAATCACGCTTATCTCTGGCACTTTTACCCAACTCCAGCGCCACTTTGGAAGAGCAATTTTACTCTAAAATGTCGCTTATTTAGAGGCTATAACTTAAAAGTCCATTTTTCCCCTTTAATAACTAGTGACAAAATCACGGTGGAATTTGGATGGCTCTTTTAATCTAGTGATTTAAATCTCACATTTTAAAAAACCCTAGATGATCTGCATTGTGTGGGCGAAAAAGCAGTCGTCATGTTTTTGATACCTACCTTTGAAATTATCCATTACAATAATAAGAAGTGGTGATTATCTGATCAAGGTGGATGGATTGTCTAATTCAAACCTATTGAGTTGTTGATATTCCGTTGATTCAGTACCGCTCTCTTCCGTTTAGGGTTGCCACTGAAAGGAAGATCGCAATCTGTCCTTGACTGTAAGTGCATGCACAAACCCGTCTAACTAACCACTGTCGAAGAAGCGCCTAAAAGTTATAATTGTCTGCATGCATTGGTGACAGCTCACCGACTTCTCGTGATGCTAGAAATACACCTACGAGCAGCATGTATGAGTGGTAAAGGCAAGAACTGTAAGGCTTGCTTCGACAGTAGGCGGTAGGTAGATCAGCTTCACTTCCCAGTATCTCTCTCACGTGAAAACAAGCTCATGATCTACATGAGTTTGACTACTTTCTTTTGAAACAACCGCTCATGTGATAGCTAATTTCTAACCAAAAGTGCACACTTTCAAGATTTCAGGTTGGGTTCTCGCATTTTTAGAAGGCTACCATGAATGTGGCCAACTTTGAGATTAAAACTTTCTCCTCATAAATTATGCACCATGAGCGTGCGAGAACTCCTTAGTTGTTTCACTTTATAGCCACGCTGTTGATGAAAAAGGGAAACCCTATCCACTGCACCAACAGCCAAAGAAACAATCTAAATGGTACCAAAGGCATCGTGTAAGGAACTTGTGCGTCCACATGACCACCTACATCGCCTCACTTTCGAAGAGCGGAAATTACAGCCCCCCCCCTCCTGTAGCACAAGCAGCTGTGGTAGAAAAATCCTGACTTCATGGAACCAAAGTGGATCACAGATATGGGAATAGGAAATATCCTAGGGATGAACAGTTAAGTGATGTGGCACGACGGGTCTACAATTACCAATGGCTGCGCGAAATGGCAAAAAATACCGCAATCTTGCCATTTTGTGGTTAAATGACATCGCCACTGTTAGGCCACGGGTAATTAAATCCCGGAAATCTCATTTTTTGAATGGTTTTCCCTTCACCAATTGGTTAGTTGGCCTTCGAAATGTGCCACACAGCTGCTCAAGTGACGGGATGGCTGTGTGATTTCACAAAACCATAAACCTAGCCATTATCTCATGCATTCTCATTTCCAGTAGGCTTAATGCCCCGGAATAGCGTAAATACCGTGTGAAGTTCTCACTATTACTTGAGCCAAGCCTCACAAGCTGTCGTGTCTCGATAACTCATGAAGTATGGGGGTATTGAGTGGATTGCTCCATGTCACGACTGCATCCACCTTTATTCGCACTCAGTTTTGAATTATTTTATCCATTCATTCGTAATGTTTGGGTTCCTTGTTCGCATTTTATGCCCTCAGTTTCATTCTGTGATAGCTCTAACGAATGGGTTTCTCCTTGATTTCCCCCCTTGGTTCAATTTGCATTGCGCGTTTCGTTTTCTTAATATGAAAGATTGTTTTGAGAAGATTTGTTACTCTACACCAAATAAGTGTAGGTACGGATCCACATAGCTCATTGTATCCACAGAGCAGAG
This sequence comes from Echinococcus granulosus, assembly GCF_000524195.1. Lineage (NCBI taxonomy): Eukaryota > Metazoa > Platyhelminthes > Cestoda > Cyclophyllidea > Taeniidae > Echinococcus > Echinococcus granulosus. Next base: position 366,525 of record NW_020170396.1, read on the forward strand.
CTTTAAACGGGTAAAATTTCCCCACTCGTTGGTACTTTCATCCACCTCAAAAATTTGTTTCTGTTCATTATTTTACAAAAAAAAAGTCGAGTAGAACCGCACCTCATAATGGGTTTTGAATGGACTAAAAGCAATTTTGGTTCATAATCCTTCCATCCTTGCTTGTAGTACGACCTTATTCTGGCGCCTTCCCTCGCATACGTAAGTTTACCGCAATTCGTGAGTCTTAATGTTAGAAATTAGTGGAAAGTCACAGTCCACAGTTTTATGAACCGCTTAAGGTGAGAGAAATGAAATGCTCACGTAAGACGCATGCAAAATGCCGATCAGACCACTCACTACATAATCAGGAAGGCATTAGTCTTAAATTCCTCTTCAATTTATGGCCAAAAGCAAATCCACAAAGGGTTAACTCATACCCGCCATTCCACGAATGAAGAAATAGACTAGTAATTTCTTTTTCATGTAGATGTGCACTCCCCATCGCCGCATGAAAGTGAGTTTTCATATTCCGTATAAATGGGAGGTTAAAATGAGCCTAGAGCAATCTAGCCGGCATATTTAGACCTCCTTTCTCTACCTCCTTTTTTTCCCTAAGCACTGCACATGAATCTGCTTTAGTTGGCAAACAACGCTTTATTCATTTTTCTGCTTTTAAAGCAAATGCTTCCCAAATCACATGCACGATTTCCGTTGTAATAATGATAATCTAAATCCTTTATCACAGAACACTACTTGCAGGAGTATACCAATGGAAGAGCAAGGGGTGAGTGGTTAAGTGATGTATAGAAGCATTTGCTCTATGCGCTCACTGACGCTGCTTTCCCCCGTTTCCCTGAAGCTCCAAGTCCTCTCAAGCCGGCGCCAAAAACTTCAGCCTTTAAATCTGGTGTGTTTGCCTTAATCTTGTTAATAGACGTGCTCCTTCCCATTTAGCACTTTGGATGGAAAGGAACGCACATTATATTACCTGCTCTGCGATCAGGCAAATTCATCCCCACGAACTGGATAATTGCACACACGAAAATAGAACTTCTCTTGTGAAAATTTGAGACCACAAAAAGATTTCATGCGAAATAAATTCACTGAAATAGGTCAGGGCAGAGCAAGTTGCACCACCCCATCGAGCACCTCAGGGCGACATCTAGAACTCATCATTGGATTGGATTTGAGAGGAAGCAGTGTGAGGGACGCCTTTGGGGGGGAGGGGGGGAGTAGAGTGGATCCACTTAATTTTTATCCTATTGCAGGTCAAACAAAGCCGATCTGGATAGATAGGAAGACAGGGCGTGGTAGGTGACAAAAATTAACATCACGTACCCAAATTACCCGGAGTAAATTAAGTAATATCCATTAATCCTCGGCATTGAAGAGCTCACCCACTGATTGCTGAATGTGCTTTTGTTTCCATGGCCTAATCGTGCATGCCTCTCGTGCTCCTTTTATGCTGACAAATGTAGTGGTGAAGGGGCCAGAAATTCTCAGTAAGTTCTCTAACTTAACAAGTATTTACAGGAATTGTGCACACGAAACCAGTGTACACAATAATCAGCATTATTACCACCTCAAGAAGCCACCACAACCCCCGAAAATGCCAACGTCTATGCCACTAACACCAATATTCGCATTGCTCGCTGTCCGCTTGACACGCTTAATAGCAGTGAGGATGAGAACGCTGTTTTCAAGAGCTTCAAACAAATATAAAAAACAATTTATTATGTTTTCGGGGCTATAATTACTTCCTCACGGTTTAATCAACACAAACAATAAGTAAATACATCCAACTCAACACTCGTAACACCTCGATACACGGCTCTGACGCTTTGCTCTTTCTTTTTCCCAGAGGGTGAAAGGCTGATTCGATTTGAGGATTCCACCACAACTGGTATGTTTGCTTATGTTGCCAAAAATTGGAATTTACCCCGCATTCTACTTTACGGTTCACCAATAAATGGCTAATTTCACTGTCAGCAATTTGTGTTGTGGGCCGAAATTGTAGCCAAATCATTTTACGATTGCTTTAGACTCCCAGTCAACTGAAACGGGTAAGTTGGTTAGCTCTATCTGCGCCACTTCACCTGTGAATAGAATTGTAAAATTGTTTTGGCCCTTTTCAAAAATATAAACCTTATGTATACCTTATTTGGGGTTTTAGTCCACCGTTTAAGACCAATGCCGCGAGTCAACATTGGTAGGCGAGATATGGTTAATCATTACCACATTTCAAAATGACTATTAGCTTTCTCATCTCTCATTTCCTTGCTCACTTTTGCAAAGTACTTTCTACTTAAAGCAGGGAACTTTTGCCTGTTGGGCAGACTATGCTCATTCATTTTCGATAACTCATCTTCATAGGGGGTCGTTCGCCACGACACTCCCCAAGGCGGACTTCTAGAAGTAAGTCTGTGCGATGCTGCCTTGTAATGCGCAACACGATTTTCAGAGTATTGGAAGCCGTAATGCCATGGAAATTTATGGTAGCTTGCATTTGCTTTATCCACGAGACTGTCCGTATTGTTTACATTGAAAACTGCTTCACTGGTGTGACCAATTCAGCTCTTCCAAATAAAAAGTTATTTATCGAATGTAGCCCGGTCATCTCGCTACAAAAAAAAACCTTGAATACAAGAGGGAAGATCAGCCGTTAGCTGCTGAATTATGGTAGGAGTGGTTCCATTTAAAGCAGCACTGAAGCGCATTTCCCACTTCTAGGTGCGGCCAGACACTATTCTTCCAGTCCTTCCCGCCGAGACACCTCTCCGTATCGGCGCACCTCACCCACTCGCAATGACTGTAAATTCATGTTCACATTTATCTCTTCGGTTATTCCATGCACTACCCATTTAGTAGTCCATTTTACACGCAGGTCGTTGTTCTCTGGTATCCAATCCAAACTCTGTCTGTAGCAGTTCAATTGGATGCTTTGTGCCTCCAGATAATGCTTCATTTATTAGTTTAATAGGATAACCACTATTGTTCAATACTTAAATTAGTCACACATTACTTGCCACCTCAGAGGTATTAAGAATTATCTTCACCAACAGCGATAAATTCTCCTTGATCACATAAAGCGGCGACGTCGCCGAAAATAATCTACTTCCACTCATTGTTGTTCCAACCGAAATTTTATCGCCTCTGAAATTATAAAGTTAGCAGAGCACTAAGTTTACCATGCAGATTGATTGTCTGGGTCAGGTGAGTCATTTCCATCAGAAGGTTAGGCTAACACAGGATCTTGTCACAAGGGCAGTAAAAGATGGCACATGATGTTCCGCTAAATGGTAACTCAGTAAGAGGAGTCTTGGTTGCTGTCGACATTAATTGGGTTCCGCATTTGTTGATCTTCCAAATTTCTACCAATCTGGTTTAAGTGGGAATCAATAATCGATTTATCAATTATCTAGTTACTGACACCATTCATTATATACCAAGATCAAAGAGCATTCATTCAGTTCCAATAGGACCAAAATACGCTCCATATTACGAGCTTTTGGAAGCAGCTTTTAAAAAGCACTGTAAACTAAAATGCGTTTGAGGTGAAGGGAAAGGGGGGAATGCTATCCCACAAAAAATTAAAAAAAAAACTTTTCAAAGCACGGTAGGACTATGCCTACACAGAGTGGTCCCAAGATTTGTTGTGTTTACATTAGTAATAAATAAATAAACCTGAAACCGATTAACAGGTTATATGGGTGTTGCACCCCGAGACCCCGAGACGGAAGAAGGCATGACACTCGAGTAAATTACTTATTTACGCCCTACAGAAGGGCTGAGGGGCTACCGGTGTGGCCTAAGGGCCGTGCCGCCTAGCCTTAGTGGCTGCAAAATCAAAACGAAGAGTTAAGCCAATAATGAAAGAATAACGGGAGCAACACCTGCTAAGGTGTATGGCAGGCTGCACTTTTACTCATAAACTTCATATCCATACATAAGACTACATTGTCTGCTATCGTGAAATAAGCATTAAAAGCTAATTTTCCTTCCTTGTTGTAGATTACAGGTATGGAAGTTATGCAAGGTTCAACTCTCCACGTCGTTATTCTCCCAGTGAGTTCGGCTTAGCACTAAACAACTGCGTCGCCTTTACTCATAAGAGAGGCCAAATAAGCTTAACTGTAATTATTATTACTCAAAAATATTCCTTAAAATTTTTACTACAAATGATGGGCGGAGCAGTGATGTTGTTTTCTTATTCCGATAAATGCAACATTCATCTCAATGACTACCAGTACTGACTGAAATGGGGTTAAGGAGGCAGCATTACGCCTTGTAAGATATTTTGGAGGAGGCTACAATTTCTGTAAATGCATTTGGGCACGCAGCACCTTTCAGTTACAACCCTTCGTTCCGTCCCCACCCCCGCTCCCTACTCAGCTTGACTTGATGTTAACGAACATTTTTAGGGTGTCTGTGCCCATGCTCATTAGCATGCACAGGTAATCCAGGTAATGCACGGGTGACCCCTGTACACGTCTATTCATTGCATTCCTTTTAATAGACAGTCCTAATGACAATCTGGGTACTTACTTTGTGCCAAGGCCACGAGCCAACTAGCGAAGTGCACCTCTCCTGATTTCCCACTCTATTTGTTATGCCAGCACCGGTTTAACAAATTATTTGTATATTTTCAGTAAAAATTTGCCTTAACCTTGATGCAAGCAGGTTGATTTGTGTCTTTAAAAATGTTTTTGGAAAATCAGGGTTTGACACCTCTTCATCATCATCATCGACTTCTTCGTATACTGCGAGCTTGCCGAGCTCAAGCTACTTCCAAACAGGTAAACAGTAAAATGAGTTTACTTCAACAAGTTTGCTTTGACTACTTAATGTACCATATCTACTATCTTAACGGTTTTGTTAAAACTTTTAACTGTTGAACCAGAAAATGGGCATCATATTGCTTTTCTCTCTCTTCAGAAGTTTCAGAAAGTGAAACATCGACCTCTTCAGGATACAATTCCGGAGGTGGGTTTGCATTGCTAATGCCTGAAAGTTAGCCACTTGGCCAGCTCACCTCATTTTTACACCCATTGCCATTGTCTTTTACTCCTTAGTAAAAAGGGTGGCATTCCTTGCGACATAATCAAGCTCTAAAGCAAAAGCACACACCACTTGAAATTGTTTTAAGTGCAATTATTGCAATTCCCTTTTGTTTATAAAATGCATATTATTTAAAAGTCATTACCTTGAGCATATGATAATCAAGCAAAAAGCAAGAAGTGAAACATGCAAATATTACCGGAAGAAAGCCTTTTAACATGATCGGAAATTTAGTCAAAAGCGTGGAAGTCCTTTTCGCCAAAATGTCAGCCCCTTCAAATACCGCAGAGTAGGCACCAGGAGTTGATGTTAAAAAAAAAATAGATTGACTTTCGTTTTAGTGATTTTGATGACATAAATCACTTTTTCAGCTTTCGATTGGCGGAATTATCATGGTGCACGATACCTTGGTCAGAGTCCAAGTCGTAAGTTTGCGTCCACCTAAGCATTGTTAATGTTCATTTCATCCGCCCTCAGCGATCAGAATTCATTTAAAGTCGCCTTTTAAAGTAAAGAAACAAATCATTGAGATGTAAAATTGCAAATCCATCCCATGCTTAGATGCCCCACAGTCCTACTATTGCAGTCCACAATCCATGACTCCAGTGGGTGGGTTTCAGCCACTTCGGGAACCATCCAAGCGCACACTCACCAAAATCCTTTTTTTTCTGTTTTGCATCGCCACTGCACCTGTCCCACAACCTCTCGCACATCCGATTTGCTTTAAACCTTTCTCTTTTGCCTTCAGGTACTAATAAAATTATCATGCTGAAACCGCGCTCTGGTCGGTCCCCTCTGCGTAAGTGGTCTCACCGAGCAACAACTACTGACATTTGCTTTGACGTTTACTACATGGCATTGTTTGGTATTTTCAGAGAGCCTAGTCCCCCATCTCCACCATTGTGGACAGCGTCAGAGCAAGTGCACCCACAAAGGTAGTCGTCATCTCATCAATCACAATAACCTTATTCACGGCGTCTATAAGGAATTTGATGTTTTAGCCTGCCAACAAAGATGTGAGCATTGCAAACCCCCGGGTAGGCCATTTTTATTTAAAATTTTCCAAATTTATCATTAAATTGCGTTCGGTGATTTGTCGGAAGTGTGGTAGACTACTTAACCGCACCTGTGACAGTAGAGTACCTCTGAAGTGTCAATGATTTTAGAAATGGTCAGATGAAACAACTTTGTAGCATGATGACAGCCTTCCATATCCCAGGCATGAACACCGAATGTTTGTGTGTGTACGGGAGAAAACAAATCAAGTGCTTGAATGGCCTTTGCCTCCATTTAATCCAGAATTCGATGGAAGCATATCTGGTGCTGTTATCTGACTTTCATATAACAAGTCGATGCCACCATCAACCTCTTTTCCTGATTTTCAGAATTCCGTCGCTCGGTCTCACGGCGCAGCCGTGCAAGTATGTCTTAATGCATGATTTAAATCCCTCCGACTGAGAACTTAGAAAGCAAGAATTCACCAGCAGCGCTAGTAGGACATCAATGCTAATGGTTTTTTTGTTTATTTCAGCCTCCAAAATTTTACCCCCGAGGCCTAGTTCTAATCTCTCGTTCTTTGAGGGTTAGTGATCTATTTTAGAGTTTAGTTTCCTCAAATTCATAGATGTAGCGTCGGCAGGTAATCCGACGCACCAAGGCTCCCATTACATAGATTGGGTTAGAAAACACACGAATTTGTAGCAATTTCCTTTTTCTAAAAAGTGTTGCCTTTACCCACAGAATTGTTTCACAGCTAGCTGTAGGCCAATATCTTTACATTGTCAATCAAGTTACCCTGAGTCTCATCTAATCAGACCAGTCAAATCTTGCCAATTATATGTCAATCGATAATGACCCCAACGGTTACTTTGCATCCAGTATTTGTTAGATATTGTTTGCTTTTTATATCTTCCTAGAAACCATTCTACCCGGTCCTAGTATGCCTCTGCATCCTGTCACTCCACTCCGTTATGGTAAGTGACACCTCAATGAAAATATTCAAAACCAAGTTGCCTATCTGGCGCTTAAAGAAAGGACTGTTGGTCCAACAGTAGTATGGTTGGTAATTAAAGTCCCCAATTCTCTACAAAGTGGGTGAAAATTTTTGATGGTAGCACACTTATTGTATGGCGGTTTATAATGAGTTAGGACAAGTGGCGAATTTCGGAATAAAGAGAATTAATGGCATTTTTATTATCTTAATTAAGTAGATTATTCTCTTCTTCTACCATTAAGATGAGAGTGAAACGTATTCGGATTCAAGCAGCTCATACTACGGTGAGCCTCATAAACTCATTCCTCTGGCCACGAAAAAAGATCACCATTAAGGCTGGTTATTTATTAAAGCAGTTTTATTCCTTTTTCAGAGGCGATACATTAAATTTTGATTGATATTTAAATTTGGAACTGCTTTGATGCTATTTTGGAGTGAGACGTTTTATCTGCGCTTTGAAATTCCAACATCTAGGATTATGCATTTTTATGCCACCCATGGTAGCTTATGGCCCACCTCATACTACTGTTAGTGTTATAAGTCTACAACCATTGAAATCTAAGCTCCAGTTAATGTCGGTAAGATTGACCACTTCAACGAAGGGGAAGCGACATCCAAACTGACTAGACTGACCAGCATCTAAGTCGCCTGATTATTAACCTGCCTTAGCCACATAGGCAAAAGAGAAAGTAAAACCACAAGTGGTGTACTACTCCTATCATTTGTTTTGTTTGGCATCGTTTACTTTTGAGTGAACCTCGTGTATAGGCTGTGGTTCTATTCGCTGTGGATATGGTAATCTGGAGCTAACTTTTTATTCATTATCACCACAAGCTATTACTCCATCCATGTTTTCAAGCCTTTTCTTTAAATCCACACTAACATTAATATCATCTTTTGCATAATTATTTAGCACTCCTTTTTTTGTACTAAGATCACTTGATTTCCGACACTTTGCACCTTCATTCCCCTGACAAAAGGAAACTGGCGTAACAACTACTACACTTTTACTCTAGTTCCGACGCGTAATTATATGCGAAATGCATCCCAAGTGAGAGGTAGAGGTACGTCGCCTCTTCCCCTACTCGTGTTGACTCTTGTGAAGCAGACTTAGACAAAGACCACGGTGTGACTAACCTCACTCAGGTGGTCGGGTCCAGCTAACTTGGTGCGCACCGCTAGATGTGCGCTCTTTATTCGGGTAGGCTCTTGCTGTCACCACTTGTCCCATTCGCCTAAGCAGCCTATCTCAGAGCCATTGAATAAAAGTTTAACTGCTTGTGATGTCCTAGAGGGGCATTATTTGTCGGCCTTGGAGGTAAAGCAGTTCTGCTAAATAAAGTCGCGTAATCATTCATCCAAATGAGGCTCCACTTTTAGCACTTGGATTTTGGTTGGAATTTTGGTAATGGATAGGAAATGTTTTTACCTTTTGAATCGGTTAAAATGGATGATAATGGACCCATCGGACGGTCGAAGCGCCATCACACCAACAGGGCGGCCTAATTACGAAAATAATTAAGCGCAACTGTTTTGTTTCTGGCGGGATGTAGTGCCGGTCATTTGAAGGCATCGGATGAAATGTAGGGAGTCTGTGCTATAAAAAGACAATTTTATGGTGTAGAGAAAAACAAAAGGACCCTGATCTCCTTACCACTGCAGTTCCCAACATTCGTTAATTAGGTTGAGCAGACTTTTTTTTAGGTAAGCCTTAGATGGTTACCTTGTCACTAAAGTGTCATTTTGAATGGATAGGAAATGTAAACACCTCTTAATTAGTCGCTACGCGTTTTATGGTGGACTTCCATATATATATATATATATTCCTTAGCCAACACTAACCCACATCCCCAGTGTTTAGAAAGTTCTATTTTCAATTTTATTTTTTGCCTTTTTTTAAGCACGAACACACGGTCGTCTTAATGGCAACCTAGAGAAATGGCTGAATGATGGTGAGTACAAAGTATTTCCTTTAGGCAGGTTCTTCACGTTCCTTCGCCTATGGTGGTAATTTTATCACAATCACGTGCCTTTTAGTGGGTTAAATTTTCAACGCCAGATGACTACGTTCAAGAAACAGCAATCTTGAGATTGAGTATAAGATATTCCTCATCTATTTTAGCCGTAAAAAGCAGCTATTCGCCTGCCGCCATCAACAATTTTAAGCAAATGTAGAGGTACTTGTTCCTTTTGATAAAATACATACTTTTTCCCCCTATTTGCGTTGAATTTACTCTGTCGATTCACTTTATTCATAGGTCGGGCGCTGAAGGTCGCAGGTACGCGCTGTTATCTCCTCCCTTTGTTTTGTAATAAGCTCCTTTTGCCTTTCAGCTTGGTAGATGTTGGCTCAATTGTTGCTGAGATTTTCTGTCATTTTGGAACAATTACAAAGTCTTTCTTGATACCCATTTTTGTTTCTGATCCCGCGCCCACTTTTTTGTTGATGCTCCATTTCGCCCTGCGCCCAATCGAGTCAACTGAGACTAAGTGACAGGGATTCATGTTTAGATTTTTATGCACACCATGTACTTTGGACCCGCCTGTTAAAAATTTTATTGAAATAAGAACGTGCTCAAATATCACCTTTTTATTTCATTCAATCCATGGTTAAAATTATTTTGTCAAGTGCCTGGAAAACCCCTGTTATACCTTTGTGAAAAGAACCATCATAGTGATCTGGAATAAAGAGCTGAGTTACAGATAGAATATAGATTAAAAATTGAAACGCTAAACTCACATAAATTCGTCACGCATTTATTTCGAGGTGGGAAAATACCTGGGTCTTATCAAGCACCAAAGGCTGGCAATGGGATAATGCAGAACATGGTCACCGAGTCTTGTGAATACTGGTGCCTTTTACAATGGAGTCTGGGAGTCTAATGTAGTTGTTTCAATGTGGGAAAGTCTCATTTTTTTCCACTGCGTACCCGTGCCCGTGAGTGCGTGGGGTGAAGCGTTGTGAACCTTCTCCGTGCCAATTAACTCCGAGTCCTTATAGGTAAGCGAAGACTAATAAAGCTTACCATGGACTGCCTTTGGTCTATCCAACGTTTGTTTAACACATGTGCTGTGCCACTGCATCAGCCGACCCATTAATTAGGAGATATCAGTGAATTTTCACTTTTAACTTATCACAATAGCCATGACGAGCAATTGCATCCATTGCTGACAACTTGTACAGTTGGCCTGGCAACGTGCAAGTGACTAAGAATCGCCGTATTTGTTTGTAAAGGCTGCAAGAAAATTTGAAAGGGCTGAGAGCACACGGTAACTAGTTCGACAAATCTGAGGTTTCCTACTGATTTGATTAACTTAAACAATTTAACTTAAATTAGAAGATTTTTTAAAAAGTTACCCAGCAATCATAATAACAGGTTCTTTTGTTTATTCCATTTTTAGTTTTCTAATTACCAGTAGCTTTAATATTGTGTAGAACCTCATTTGTAGGTGCATTAAGTAAATTCTGTTTTTAATGGACCAGTTGTTGTTACTTATAAGATAGTAAGTATCACGGATTCTTCACATGAATGTGTAATTCTGAATTCGTGAAGTAGAATTAAAGAATTGTAGGCGTCCCACAAATCTGGTATAATGGCATTTGAAGAAAACTATACGACTTATTATTTCGACCCTAAGACATTAAAACATGCCTAATAAAATCATTAAAGGAACTTAATTTATTCCTTATCGCTTATTTTTTTCCTTGAATTCTCTTTATTCCCTACAGTACTTGATTAAGTACCTGGATATTGCACACCAATGTTCATTAGGAACAGTTGCACTGGCAACGCCTTTTGACTAATTGAATTGACTAATGGCAAATTGATGTAGGTCTCCTTTCGCGTTTTTTTTTGCTATCCGATGAAACTCATCATAATAAAAGAGAGCAATTAATACAATTATGTATCTCATGCTTTGGCAGACGCCCACTGCCAATCTCTCGCGGAGTGCAGCGCTCAATTTAATTTCTCTCGGAATTTTGAAACTGTGTTTGCACGCATGTTTACAAACACACCTCGCTTCCTTTTTTTTCTCTCTAATCCAATATTTTGACTGACCTCAAAGCACTTGCTCAAGCCCTCCACGGGGTTGGGATTTTAACAATCCTTTGTGCTTCTACTCATTGCTACAATGTTTTTACTATTTTTTGCTAGATTTCTTTTCAGCAAAGAACGAATAAATTAGGCTGGTATGTCACAGTTGTGTTAAGATAATGGCATTGTTTATTTTGAATTCAAAGGCAAGCAATTCAGTGCATTGATGGCCATCAAATTAGACCATTATAAACCTGGCTAAACTGAAAATGCCCACTTTTATCCCTGAGACCATTCTAAAGCAGTCAATGTTTTAATACCTTACCGAGGAATTATCTCGGCCATTCAGCAGCTTCAAGTGGGACGAAGGATACTGACCACCAATCGATACGCGGCTGTCACATTCGAGGTGAAAAGGATGGTTGTTAAGGCGATTGTCAGTCATCAAAATTACGAGCTTGTGGGACTTCTTTTTACTCACATTTTGAAGTAGATACAGTGACTAGCCCTACCTGCATGCCAATTCTATCGATTGCATTTGGTTGACGTGTGTCAGGGCGGCATCAGATGGCTCGGCGACCAAAAACATCCCGCTACTGTGTCACCCCCTCCCCGCGTTCTCGCATGCGTATGATGCAGTCGGCAAGCGGATGATGCATTACTAATGATGACAGTAGATCAACATGCATGTAACAGATTCGGGTGAAGCGCTTGTCAGCACACTTTTGCGGAGACTAAAACTGATACTTAAAAATGGTTACTTTGCCTGTCCATGATGAGGTACTGTAGCACCTCAAATTTTGTCTAATCAAAGGTTCGATCACTCCATTCTTAATGTCACCTGGCAACACAAAAGGTTAAGCAAACCAGACATCTTACGGTACAGTGACTTATTAATAAAGCTAAATTTATTTTGAAGCTGACATAAACAAAAACGCGCTTCCGTAGGCTGGCATTAGCCTAGCTTTAACCGTTTCGGTGTAGCTCCAGATCCTTGTAGCTGTAATTCAGAGAATTCTGCAGATGTTTGAAGCTCGAATTTGCCTTTGTAACGTCGTGAAACTTATTAAAGTGGTGAGTGTGGACCAAACTTTGACAGCTAAACTGGGTAAAGTGCTCAAATTCCTTGTTTTTGTCTCTAACCCCGCCACTGAGAAGACCATGGAGCCCATGCATTGACGGCGTGAGTCTTGACAAGCACGAGCATCAGCCTGCCTTTCACACGTTAAACGCATCATCAGTGGTCAGCCTGTCAAGGCGCCCCCGCCTCCGCGCGCCCCGCATGCACACACACAGAGGCGTGAAGTGCTGCGCAGGCAGCGCGGTGATGAGTCAGCACACACTTATCGATTTTTTATTAACTCGCGGCGGCGCCGTCGAGTCGCGTAGACAGGCAAGCACGGCACACCGGGGTTATCTCGCCACGATTACGAGTGTCGTAATGCCGCCCTCATTTCATCGCAGCTTACCACTACTTCATTTGTAGACATCTAGGGGTTTAAAGTGATCTAACAATTAATTGAGTGAGCAGGCTAGTTGTGATGCTGGCAACCTAAACAAGAAAAGGTACTTTAAAATATAGTATTTGCTATATCAACAAATAAGTATTCCATATTATTAAAACCCGGGGATATACTAAAAGAAGTGCATATTTACCACATCGACCAGTTTAACGGCCGTTCACTTCCGGAATTGCCTGAGTCGCCCTCCTAACGGGGGAAAGCTCAGTGTGTTTATTTTCTTTGTGGCAAGTATTTTTACTCCACTGCCATGCCATTGGGTAAAACCGTTGAGGTGACCGATGACCACCTAGGGACGTTCTGCCAACAGCGACCAATTAAAGCGTGCCCTTATTTTCTGGCCGTGGTGTTAACTATACAGCCTCGAGGGCTTATTGGGTGGGATTTGGCAGCCAGCCTGTGTGTACCACACCAGAGTCAGCGTCGATAATGCAAATGCATTCGCCCTGGCAGTTAATAGCGCAATGAAAATTCACAAAATGTCATTTTCGTTCACGAGTTTTAGCCAGATGGGAAATGTATGCTAGTTTATAAATGAGGGAGGGAGCTGGTAGCAATCCTAGCTGCATAGCCGTTGCTGGGGTATTTCGATTACAGCTTAACACCCCTGTTTGGTTGCTATTGCATTAGTAATTATGTAGCATGGGGTTTTATTTATCAGGGGCGAAAAAATAAAAATTTCTAATTTTTGGTCAATCAGTAGCTCAGGCACCAACTTAGGCCAGTGGGGCGTCGATTAAGTTTAATCATAATGTAGAATGGAGTGGTTGCATTTCAGCGCCTATTAAGTAGAATTGTTCGCGCAGGGTATCACTTTATAAACTCCTGTGGGTGCTTTCTGTCTACCTCGTCTGCGGTGAAAACTTACCGTTGGTTGGATTCAATGATTAAAAGACGTTACGAGGTGACGGACCATGGGTCGACAGCTAGCCTCGGCAGCCTCAATTTGCATCCACATGGGATAAATGAAACTGTGTGTGTGTGTGTGTGTGTGTGTGTG
>NW_020170396.1:380214-400233 GCF_000524195.1 Echinococcus granulosus
TGTTTAAGTATGAAATTATCCATACTAATTTCAACTTATTGATTGCTGAGTCGAGGCAGTGTCTTGACAACGCCCTTCGTCTGTTCTCATAGGCCCACCATGCGTTGAGTCACTCAACGGTGCGCAGGTTTGCCTTCCAAGAAAGTGTTGCACGCCTGACTACAACTGTCAGCGAATGCTGTAAGCGGAATTTTATTGTCTTTTTAACAGCTTTTCACGCAAGCAGGAATCAGTAGGTAATTTCGGCAGATCGAAATTTGAGCAGTGGCTTGAAGTCCTGCACTTTTAACCTTCTAGAGTACATAAACCGCCAATTCCATCGCGACTACTATTGTGCTTGAAACGAAGATGAGGCCGTTAATTTTTACTCAAGATAGGTTCTCGTTGGAGCATAAAGCTGAATCGCAAGACAAGTTGTGGCAGGGACCAAGTGTAATTTCACAGGAAAAGCGGTCAGCAGTACATGTGTGTCCTGAAAGTACAACCAGCACCTACTTCGGTACGTGATGGTGATCCACTGGCCACCATCTTGTGGCGAATTCGATAGCGAAAGACCTTAACTACTGTGCTCCCACAGTCGTGTTGCTTGGTACAACTCTCAAATTCATGGGCCAACTGCATTAGACAGATGCAAACTGCGCTAAAGCATCGTTAGTCTACAAACTGAACTTCCACCTGAAGTTAGGCTGTTTGAGGTCACTTCCCCTCTGTGTCATAAAGCTCTTTTCACCACCAATATCACTGACCTTTGAAACTACACGAAAACAACCGCATTTTCTCACCGCTTTAGCAATTCCAAATGCTCCCTTCAAGTACCCAAAGCAACAGCTTCAGGCGTCGACTCGCCGCTACGAGGAATTTCCCCATCGTAACGGGTCAGGGAGGTAAATACTGAGATAAACGTAGCGCTCAACTGCGATCCAGATTGAGTGACATTTTTCTCCAAAAACACAACAAAGTGTGCGAGGTGGCGAACGCCAACCGAACCGAATTGGGAGGGAAAGAAGCGAGCGAGCCGTCACGCCATAACAAGTCACCACCAACCTATCGATACGCTTTATGAGGAGAGAGCTAAGAAGGCATACATACACACACACACACATCACAGCAGAGGCAGCGAGGTTGCGGATAGGCTTGCGCCAACGACAACATGCATCCACATTGTGATGACCCAAACCATTGGATACGAGTCGGTAACCATCTGCGTGCGACTTTACAAGCCTAAGCGCCAATAGGCCTAGGCGACCCCACCGGACAGACCCATTCGCTAATGCTTCACCAATGATTGAAGACTCGTAATACGCACGGACCAATATATTTTCAATCAAAATCTGCATTGGTTCAGTCGCTCGCGAGGCGAGAGAAGAGAAGACGATGCACCGGCAATCCGGCGTCCAATTCCCTTCAAGCTTGTTGCAAGGCGGCGTGGAATGGCGTAGTTGGAGGACTGCGTCGCTTGCTGGTCGTGCCTTGCCGACGGCCTATCATTGCAATGCCACATGGAGCACGGTCCAATGGGCGAGAACTTCACACCGCATGCACCAATGAAGGCTGCAAATGTCACCACAAATAGCAGCTCGAGGGTAAAAAAATAGATAATAATGAGTTTTAGCAAGGAAAAGCATTTTCCTGCAGGACTGCTCGCTTCTGTTACTCGTTATGTTTGTCTGCTTTGTTTTAATGCGCTCGCCGCCATTCGACGTGCGCAGTTTCACTTTGGTAGGTACGGCTAGTTTTACGACGGGCTGCTCCCTTCTTCTGTACAATGTAGGTTGTTTGTCCTCTGATTTAAATATTTTATTCGTAAAAGCTGCAAAATTGGGCTTTAATACAGTTATGTGTTTCACACGTATGTGTTCTAACAACCCGGAAAGGCAAGTTAGAGCTTATTGCCGTGTTACAAGAGTGCTCATTATTTACTTCACGACTTCCTCAGTTGTTTCGCCGGTAATTTTCTTTAGCTTATTTGAAACCTGCTACTAATCAGTAAATATTTGCCATAAACTTGTCATTGCGGAGATGATCGGCCAATCAGAGTCGGAAATTTCTGCAAACTCCAATCAAAGCTTGAATTGTCAACAGGCGTTGGCTTTCAATGAAATCAGTCAATCAGTGACTTTCATAGTTTGATTTACGCAGTTCCAGGCTCTAATGATTCCTTTTGATGCATCAGATAATCTGTCTCCCAGAGGAAAATCAGTTAATGTCTCTTCCTTTTAGGGAAGAGGGCAAAGTAAACGTTCGTTCTCTTTTCAAGTTACTTCTTTTCAGTCTCTTTTATACTGTTCATTAGTTGTCCTTGTTCTTTTATTCAGGGAAGGTTACATCCAGACAAGTCAGATGGTTCCGGCTCAGACCTTGCTTCAACCACTTCAACAACAGTTGATTGTCGATCCAAATGGTACTGCAGCGGGTCAACAACCGACCTTCGCCTTTCAAGCAAGTGATGGTAGCCTAATTCCAGTTCAACTTGCTGCTTCACCAAACGGTGGACCTCTCATTATGCTGATGCCGACTCAAACTACCGGTCAGGGTGGTCAGCCTGTCTACACCACACAGGCTATTACGACTGGTGCTGCGCCCGCTACCGGAACAATTGATGCCTCTGGGCAAGCGACTGTTCTTGGGTCCACTGTGGAGGACGAGAATAACCAAGCCGCGGCCCTGCAACAACAACAGACTCAACAATCGGCCGGACAGGTACAATTGGTGCACCAGCAGACCGTGACCGCTACTCAGGCAGCGAGTCAGCTGATGCAGCAGACAGCAGCCCAGCAGAGCAGTGCTTCCATGGCTGGTGTAGGTCAGGAGGAGCCTCTTTACGTGAATGCAAAGCAGTACAACCGGATCTTAAAAAGAAGGCAGGCTCGTGGCAAGCTGGAAGCTCAGGGTCGTATTCCAAAGGAGCGTAGGAAGTATCTTCACGAGTCCCGTCACCAGCATGCAATAAAGCGGGTTCGTAATGCTGGGGGTCGATTCTACTCGGCACCGACTAGTAAGTAAAATGTTAGTGCGGAGCTGGACTGACATTCGGTTTAACTCAATATTTTTATCTCATGTGTATCCATGGTTTGCAGTTTTTGCTTTAACGCCTTGTACCTTTTAGCTTACATTGAAGGAGCTCAGTGATGTCGAATTCGTGGTTTTCTGTGCGTTTTATTCTCCCAAATTTATCTACAGAGCTGTTTGTTTCTACTCACCACACAGATCCCTCGTGCCGCATCGCTCTTGTTGTTGTCAGATATGTCATAGAAAATTCAATTGAACCGTTACGATATTCTGTGCCTGTATAGAATCCTTATTTTTTGTCATTGTAAATACAGCTGGGACTCGCGCTAAGACCTTCTTTTGCATCTTGTTTTTGACTGAGTGTATGGTGTGACAACGTAACTTCTGAGCCTTTGTCTCGCGATGTGTTCCAAGGAGGTTACACAAAATTGGCGGACTTGCGCACCTGAGTTCTTTAGTTGGTCGTTGATACTTTTTTGCTACAGTTTGGCGGTGCGATCTGTTCATCTGGGTAAGGAGGGCTAGGCCCCAGGCATGAGTCCAAAGCATTGCCTTATACGATGTGTGGCCTGTGTTTCGTGGCTGCCTGTTTTGCTGATATTCCTCCGGTCACGGCCCAGTTTTTAATAAAGTTGTGGAAGAGTTTGTCCTGTTTAAATGTTGCTACTTTTTATGGTGCAGTAGTGTGCGTTGAGTACTAGGGCTTGCAGCCGAAAGGGATGCAGCCACCGCGGTGCCCAACGAAGACGTTAAGGTAATGGCGACTGGCAGTGCCTCTGTTATTGCTACATTTGAGGGCTAGGGGATCGGTAGTATAGGCAACATAGCAGTAGCTACAAGCTATCAGTGTGGATGCCGAAGAGGCCTTATTTTACGGGAATACGCAAAGAACTAAAGTAGGAGCTTACCACTTGTTTTTTTAGTTGATGTTACGGTTGAGGGCTCAAGCAATGGCGGTAATATCTCCTCACTTTTGTGCAAATTAATTCGCCTAAATTTCTGTTTTTTTTTTCACCTAAAGGCTCCTAAAATTTAATAGCACGCTTATGATTAAATGCTCGATAGACCTTTTGATTGCTCAGGAAATTCAACCGATTTGAGTCTTTTGAGTTGGACATTTTTTGTTGCGCAGTTTTGATGAGCTTGGTGCTGTCACGACGATAATGCAGACGCCTCTTTGTCAATATTCCCTAATAGGCGTGGCTGTGATATCTCGAGATTGCTTACTGGTACCAGCTCTAATTTATTTCACCCATTCAATTACCTTGAAGTGTGGGAATAAAGGGTTTGTTTGTGACTGCGACCATTTTGAATGGAGGGGACCTCCACACCCAAACCAAGATCACGTGTGTCCTAATCGATAGCTGGGGGCACGGAGGAGCATTAGCACGGACACGGGATGTCTGGAGAGCCCTCAACCACTGCCGTGAGACACGTCGACGCGGAGGGCCTGAAACGCGTATTGGGTGACAACCGCCTCGTAGTGATAAATTTTTGTGCGCCATGGTGCGGACCCTGTCGTCTGCTGGCGCCCAAAGTGGAGCAACTAGCCAAGCAACATCAAGACATAATCTTTGTTAAGGTGGATATTGACGAGTGCGAGGAGGTCTCGGCCCAGTACAACGTCTCCGCTCTGCCCACACTCATAGCCGTGCGAAATGGACACATCGTTGGACGCGTGGTTGGAGCCAGCGAGGCGGATCTGCAGCAAATGGTCAATGCTAATCGCGACCAATGTTAAGTCATCATAGATGCGTGTTTTTATTCCCACCCAGTCTGCTTGGTTTAGCATCC
The DNA here is from genome assembly GCF_000524195.1 of Echinococcus granulosus. Taxonomy (NCBI): domain Eukaryota; kingdom Metazoa; phylum Platyhelminthes; class Cestoda; order Cyclophyllidea; family Taeniidae; genus Echinococcus; species Echinococcus granulosus. The sequence goes on from NW_020170396.1 coordinate 385,018, forward strand.
ATTAATTTTTAAATATAAGTTAGTTTGATTTTGTCTAAATTTTGGGAATTTTCCCTCTACGCACATGGCGATAAATGCTGGAAAAGTGAAACAGTAGTTTATTCCAAGTACCCCATCTGGAGTCACTTTTAGAGCCAACGATTAAGGCGTGGTTGAAACTCGCTGATTTTGATTAAGTATACTAGTCCTCCACCGACTTCCAAAATAGGGCTTTTCTCATAGGTGCAATCATTTTTGATACATGTTTTGAAATAGCTTAATGGAGTAACTTGGTTGTGTCCATGATGAACACCCTAGAATCACGCTTGAATTAGCCAAAAACAGGTTTCAGAAGTCATGCAAACGACTGACTTATAAATTTGACTATTCACACGAGAAGCTGGTAGAATTCGATTTTGATCTTTGGAATTCATGCAAGTTATAGCGACTGTTGTGTAGCGCCCTCAGACTTCCCTGAAGATGAATGAGGATATAACACTCGGGCAGAGCATATATTGCTAACTTGCAGAAGGCCTGGATGGCTACTGGCATGGTCCGGAGGTAATGCCGCTCAAAAAAAGTACAATAGGGGGGTTCCTAAGTGCCCTCGAAACCAAAACGAAGGGGTAAACAAAGTTCTGAGTAACCCTCTCCTCTCTTGTGCATTGCCCCCGCGCTCCCCTTGGTTAACCTCCTGTGTCGACCATCACAGCGTAGGCGGTGCTCTAAGGAAAACCCCCACCAGCCAACTTCGTCAGTCATTGAATCTGTTTGTAACTGGGATATCTGACCGCGGCGTCACTGATCCCTCCTGGCAACTTTACTGGATCTGGAATTTCGTCCTATGTGGGAATTGTATTGGGAGACAGGCGAATGTGCTGGCCGTCTCGTATGTCCATCGCCAGAAGTCAGAACTGACCCCGAAGCAGAGTCATTCAATCAGGAACGGGGTTTAAGGTAGTTTAGTCGGGACAAAGTGTTGCGTTCATTCCTCCTTGCTACTTTGTTCTAACTTCAGTGCCGCCTTGCTGTTTCTATTCAGAAAGTGGAGTGGTAAAGGAGGTGTTGCATGTTCACTCCGTAGGAATTCCCATATAGGTACCGTAGACATCACCGTGATAAGCTTGTCCAGGTGATTCACGGCCGCAGTGAGTGTAGCTTCAGTTGTTAACGTCATTCCTGTAGAACACCGGGTTGGAGTAGTTGCCGAAGGGTGACGTCATTTCCAATCCTTCTGCTGGGGGGTCGTCACAGGTCCTCCTTCGCAACAAATGCCCTTCCCAATCACCAGGTTTGGCATTCAGCAATGGAAGTCAGAGTGGTTGACCTTTGGGATCGGGTTTGCTTTCCGCTGCCACAAATGTAGCGCTCCAAGGCGATCGAATACCTACTGCTCAGACCGATTATGCACTGTCGACGTATAGGTGGCCATGCCACCCAGCGAAAGTACAGAAGCAGTCTTAAATGGCCCGTTACCAAAACCAAGAGGTAAACAATCATTGTAATACAGTTTACTATTTCCCTTTCGAATTCTAGCAACTATCATTCGCGCATAAAGATCGTCCGCACCCTATCAACCAAGTAATGGGATATACTTTAAAAGTTCCAAAGTTCGGTATGTAAACGAAAATAAAGGGTTCTGCTCCAACGTTCCCATAGCCACCAATCATTGTTAGCAAGAAAGATTGAGAAGTGACAGTTCAAATCACCCATGCCTTTATGGTCCCCCTTTGCTCCTCATTTAGAGTTTTTTTAAACAGACTAATATTTTTGGTTTTGTGATGGTTATCGTGTGATAGTCACTTATTACTGATAAAGTTGACTACTCATAAACAAAATCGAAGTCTTGGGCTAAAATTCCTGTTTGTGTGCAAAAATACTCCCCTCATGCTGAAGAGTAAATTATTTATATCACAACAATATTCTGCGCACATAACTGGCGTAGTTGCGTAATACACAACTGTCTCATGGCTTTCAGTGAATTCCAGTTCACATCACTATCGGTGGCAATCTCTCATCGACATGCTTGGTATCCTCGCGATCTACTGCGTTATTTTATGGTCCGCCGACTACCATGAAACCGGTGCGACTCGTAAATGTTGAAGCATACAAGTGAATGACAGCACATACAGAGAAAAGCGAGTATCCTGAGACGCGCACAATTGACACTCCTTTGCCAATGGAAGGTGAATGTCGATTTAATCAGCACATTGTCATGGCAAAAAGTCCAACTTGGAAGGCGAGAGCAGGTGCACATCACCTCCCCTGCCTGGGTGTTGTTTATTGCGTGACCCGCCTAGTGACTCACGTCTAGCAATTGGTCAGCGGTGAACCACATCTGCCCTGCCCTCAGTCCGTTTCCTCGTCGCGAAGCCAACGCCTCAGAAAGGGCGAAGGCAGTTACGCATGCGTCTTTTGCCATCGTAATCTCGCCAAAAAAAACTAGGTTGCAGTGGCAAAGGCATTCACTTCCTGTTAAACTTGCGCAGATTGCGCTCGAGACTACAATGTGAGCACAGGCGTAATCTTATTAAAGTGAAACCAAGTATTGTAAACGTTACTTTACTTCTTCAAGCCAGTTACGTGGGCGTTAATGGTTGATCAAGCTGGGTGCAGATTGCATGATCCTCTTTTCTCACGCTGAATATTCACGTGACCTCAGGCGCGGTCGTCATACCCGACATTGCACCTCTACCTCGCATGTAATGCCCCAAGGCGTGGGAAAAAATCTGGTCTTCATATTATAGAGACATTTAATGTAATTACATGTTGATTTGTAAGATTCCACAGTGCCACGCAACTCCGTCACAGACATTGTCTCATTTGGCTCATCGGGCAACAGAAGCCACAAAATTTCACCCACATCTATTGTCTGGCTAAAAATAAATTCCCTCCAACCCCTGATTAGTGATGCCAGCGACAGTGGTAGATCCATGGCTTCTAATTGTCGTTCGGAATCCCTCTTCATTATTAATCATAATTTTTCCAAACGAAAACGATGGACAAGGTAGTAATAAGCCTATTATGACATTCAAGTTGCCCCTAAAGTCTTATTGGTTTAAGTAAATTTATTATGGCAGATTTTACAACTGACATGGAGGTCATAACTTCTTAAACTTTATTATTACAAATGCCACCATGGTGTCATGCCCTACTCACTTCCGATTGATTTGTTTTCATTGGTTAGAACGGCACAGGACAGGACAGGAATGCTATCGCGGACATGCCCTTTGCCACAACAATAGCAGTGGCACTGCATCTCTCAGGTTATCTGTCGGGTAAATCGTTGTGCAAATCACCGTAATTTGTCACATTGTTAAAAGTAGCTTGTTTTGAGGGGATAGCCTAGAATTAACTACTGCAAGTAATATTTGTTACAGTAGAACCCACCATCCTTTTAATGCAACCATACGTGACTGCGATTGCACTACTCACGTTTCCAGTCTCTCTTTACCGCTATAAAAGCGTAATTGATAGATTCCTGACACTTCAGAGAGAATTTCAGCGCTAGAACGACTGCGGAGTGGCTGGATATGTCCAATACCTGCGACAAGTCATCGAATCACTGTATTAGCTTTCATCTTCTGGGCTTCACATGACGTGAGGTTTTCAAAGGAAGCTTGAATTGATTTGTGCAAATAAATAACATAAAAAGACGGGAACCCTAAAGACCCAAAACAGAAGACCCAAAAAACACCTGGTGGATCTCTCTCGCACATCCAATGGATGCAGAGGCGTGACCTTGGGTGGGGAGGTCAAAGGTGGCATAAAATAAGATATCTGTCTGTAGTTCAGCCGAAGCAGTAAAGATCCAGCAATATTCGATGATCTTGTAACAATCTGGGTGAAACCAAGTAAGAAAAAAAAAGGGTAGAAAGAAGTAACAATCATAATAAATATACATCCTTGCACCACTCGCTTCAAACAGATTCTGCAGAGTACAGAGATCGATGCATTATTTTTAATTGTGGTGCATTGCACAGTCCTCAAAACTTCTCTTTCCTCTAATCACATATCCCAGTGAAATCTGCCTATAAAGATTGGAAACAATTTGTCACAAAGTCTTCGTCGATCAAAAGTGTTGAGACTAATTTTAAAAGCACTAAGCGAACTATGCCTACAATCAAGGCCGGTTTTGCCCGCATGTAGCGCTACAATCCTTCCCTGAGAAATAACATGGCATACCAGCCTGAAAGAATGTCCCGAGTTAATGTACAGAAGGATCACAGGACTATATACTTGAAGAGGATGATGACAGAACGGTGGAGATGAGGTAACCGAGCACTTAAATGGAAAACAGGAGAAAACAAATCCTATTTTGCTAAATGCTTCCTCATTTTGAGCATCATCTCGAACGCTCTCCGTAACCATCATTCTGCTTCTAGTGAATCGTAGTCCACCACGCGTCAGAAATGAAGGCCGTACGATGGATACTCCTTAATTCATTGAGAAACCATCGGGTCCTGTGTTAGAGTGGACGATATTCTACAGCGACCATATCCCGTATCAAGCATACCTCCTATGAGCATTTGTCTTAAGGTCAAATGAGGGAGGAAGGACCACGCCCTCATGTCATGGCCATTAGTAGCTCGGCCTACAGCAAACTTTCGATAGGCTACTGGCCGTTATGCAGGACCGGAAATTAAGACTGTTGTCAAAGGTCACTGCGATGCCCCTATCTCTGCTCCTGTGAGTTGCTACAAGCTCACCCATCTTCAGCCCCCTGTAACGTTAATTTTGAACATCACTGGTCGGCAACATCAAGATTGTTGCTCCTTGTTAATTGAACACTTTTACACCTTTCACAAAGGCAGCTCCCTAGTCCTACTTGAAGACGGCATAAGATGTACGTGTTTGAAGTAAACTTAGCCCGGAATGTACAAGGCAGCTAATGAGCTATTAAGGCTCCGCGTAGTTAAATGAATATCGCCCTAATATAGACATTCTAATGTTGTCTTCTTGTTGTTCTAGACATTGTTGGGATCACTGACATTAAATTATTAAAAAGGAATCATTTGAGCGATACGCACCTCTTGGGAGGCCTAACTCATCCCAGTTACTTTCGCACACAAGAAGGAGGCTAGGCCGAGGGAAAGCGATGCGAGTGTGAAAAGAGGCGAAAGTACTTAGGCGAGTCACGCTGCCACCTCTCTGCGTGTCACACCGCGTTCCTCTCCCGCATCGATTAGTGCCTCTGGGAAGGCATTTTCTAGCATCCACGCTCCTTGCCGGCGAGCGTTAAAGGCCAACCAGGCACAAAAATGATGCTATTGTGGCGGTTAGGCACGCAGAAGCGAGTGGGAAACGTGTCCTTTCACTGATTATCCATGTGTATGGCAAGAGCCAGTCCAGTTCACACACTGTCAATCAGAATGTGTAGACGAAATTTGGAATGAGGGAAGGTTCACGTAAACGGCAAATCAGCAGACATCTACAGGTGATGAGCCATAGCCTTGGTAAGACATCCGGCTGGGGTAGGTGTTTTAAAGGCAATCCTGGCCGTGGCATTTACTACACTGAGCAGTCACTCCCGTGAACATTCACTCAGCACATGTAAAACTGCCTGGTCAAATCAAGTCAACTTCCAGCCTTGGTGAATCTTGTCTAGTACCAGTCAAACACTGGTACAAGTTTATCAACGTAGCAGTGGGGAGATCATGCGGAAAAGCCTGCCTTCTTCCCTCGCCGACTTTTGTCCCTGTAGTACGTCAGAACTTCACCCGGGAAGTGCTGAAGCCCGGACATGCAAGCGAGAAACCACACTGCAGCGTCCCATGCCAGCTTCCAAGTGCAAAGCAAGACCTATTACGGGCGCGCAGAAAGACCGAGCCGTCGTATTGCCACGGCAGCGGCAAAAACCACAGTGGCTAAAGAGGACCGTGCTTACTCGAATCGGCCCGCCAAAACTGAACAACATACAAGCAACAATTCACCATCTTCCGCCTTGAAAATACCTTCCAGTTGTAATCCCACTGATCCCTCGCCCCCTCGCAACAAGAAAAAGTTGAGATTTTACGTCATTTGCTCTTTTTAGCACACGCAGATAAATTTCGAAATCAAAAATGCCTTAGAGGTGTGCTTTTGCACGTGTTTGTGCTGTTATGATATGATGATGATTAATAAGAAAAGGACCTGTTTCAAGAGTATGTACAGAGGGGCGCGCAATGTCAAAGTGCTGGCGATAATAATATTATCAATACCAAGAGGGAAACCACACGGCCACAAAAGGATAAGATGTCGAGAGAGTGGAAGAAGCAAAAATATACAGATTATGTCAATACGAAGGACTATATAAAAGTACATATGTTTAGATTACGAAGACGTGGAATAGGGCGTGCGGGGGACGTGGTGAGGCGGCTCTGTTGGTTGGGCTTATGACTCGAGCATGGATGTGTATGTACACAAAAGACAAGTGCAATGCGGCTGATTGTCAGAAGACGTCAGGGTGTATGTCATACTTGATTGTATACAATTTTGTGCACGCGTGGGCATGGACGCATCTTGAGAGATCACATGAGGAGACAAATGCATGGGTGAGTAGATAGGTGCATGTTAGAAATTTCGGATGGGATGTGACGTAGAGGTGCTAGGGATGGACGAGTAGCAGCATAAGAAATCTGTAAATCAGAATAAAATCTCAGCGGGGAGAAGAGGAGAAAGGAAGGATGTGAAACTAATCCGTGACCCCTTCAACTTGCTCAAATCGCCCTCTCCAGGCCTCGCTCCTACTTCCATTCGATGGGTCTGCCACCTGAACCTTTGGTTCCTCCTTGTCAACTTCTGCAAGATCGATTACTCCCTCGTCTTCACACTCGCACTCAGGCTCGGCCACCTCCATGTGCTCATCGCAGGGGTAGGTAGTGCCAGCGGTGGAGGAAAAACATTGAAGAGGTGGCTGAGGAGGCTCCTTCGCAAATACCTTTGATTGCAGCCGAAATTGGCTATCCACGATAGGCCTTACATCAGACTAAAAATTGAGGACGAACTGGGGGTAAAAAGGAATTAATGTTACCAGGTCAACAACAATCCAAACAATCTTGTACCAAAGGGATATTTTCTGCATCAATGAGCAGATAACAACCCAATACGCCAATAGAGAATTTATTGTCTGCACTTCAATTTCAATTTTTGGGAGCGTGAACAACTCATTATTAACTGGGACTTGAGTACACCAAAAAATTTTTTTAACAAAATATGCAATAGTCCAAACTAACCAATTTCGCAAGACGTTCGAGGAAGGGAATCAATTTCATTAGTTCGTTATCCTCCTGGTCAGTAAACCAGCTTTCAATAGGTATCCCGTTGCTTAGCTGAAAAAAGGATGATCAAATGTGGTGCGTTTATTTGTCTGCGATAACAATGATTACTATAAGCAAGATACGAAGAAAATAGCAGGACACACTGTCTTGCCTGATAGCCAAAGGCTTGGGGGGAGTTGTCAATTATGACGGTTTTAGTTAAGTCCCTTCCTAACACACGCAGGTCCTTTACGTAGTTTCCATTGACAAAAATACAGTTTTCCCGAAACAGTCGGTGTCTGGAGAAAAAGATGACATAAAAGTTTATTGAAATAATGGAGTACACATAATTTTCACCTTTATCACTTACCTAATCCACTGTTTCTTGGGGTCCAGGAGGTTGACAAGTCTATCTGCGTAAACCTTGGTGCTCGCGGTAAAAAGGACAACCTCGTATAGTTCCGACACTCTTTCAAGGAAATGAAAGAGATGTGGCCTTACACGCACGTATACCTATATGAAGAAAGCGTTAAAAGGCGGAAGAAATGGAGAATTAATATTTGAGGAAAAGACCCACCATGTAAACGACACCCTGAAAAACGACCTGAAAGACAAACTGAGCGTCTACAAGGGGTTCGAGGCTGCAGTGCACCAGTGTCTCATCTAGATCGAGAACCAGACAGTGCTCCGGACACGACCGTGTCCGCTTTGGCAGAGCCGGTGGATAGGCGAAGAGCTCGTCCGACACCGGAGGGAGTGTCCGAATAAAAGCGAATCTAGAGGGAGAAAAAGCAGTAAATCAACATATGGCTTTCTTGCCAAGGTTTTAGTCGTCGACTACTTCGGTTCAGACATTAATATTTGATTTAGAAACAAAAAATATGACTATAATTTGTTAGATAGCCATAGGGAAAAACTATGATTAACAGGGGAGGGGGGGGGGGTGAAGGTAACAAACTATTCGAATAAAGCCAAGATAAACACTAATGACGACGCAGACTTACGGCCGGGAGAATCGCGCTGAAACCAAGGTATACGATTGAGAAAAATGATAGACTTTTAAACTAAATGAGTTGTTCCGGTAGCAACTCACAAATGTCCCACAATTCAGAGGCGTGAAATACCATTTACAAAAGCGGAGATAAACGTATCACCTACGGGTCTACTTCACACAGTTCACCGGCATCAGGCTCATATTCTTCGGCTGATGGTACAGCAGACGGCTGTGGCTCCTCCATAGTCTCTACTTCAGACTGGGCAATCTCCATTATTTCTAGTGATTCGTCTTCCTCAACTTCAGCATCGCCCTTAGTTTCACACCCACTAACGCTAGTGGGGAGAAGGGAGGAGATGGAGGAGGAGGCGGTGGAGTTATCAGCAGAAGGATCGCTAAGCCAAGCACCTTCGTCGACATGGGAGGGGTCAGAAAGCTTTTTGTCATCCGATTCGGCATCGTCGCAGCGGACGGATGATTGCCAGATATGCACTGCAGTAGTCGGGGTAGCGTGGGTTATGAAGGGAGTAGAGGAGGACTTGGGCTGGAGATTAGATTTGGGCGTTGAAGAGTTTTTTGGTTGAGAAATACGAGAGACCTTTCGGCAACGGTAGCGACATTTCCGACAACTCGGCTGGGTCATACCAGAGAGCCGTTGTGATTTGTGACAGGCCCGAGTGATCGATACAATCTAGATAGCGGTAAACGCGTCAGTAAGAGAAGCCAGAGAGGAAACCTGGATTAGAGCTAGGAGCAAACCTTCATTTTGGTGCGCTTGAGATTATTCCGGTTCAATTCGATCAGGTGTGAGTTTGGCTCTGAAGAAGGGAAAACAAAGTCGGTTAACTAAACATGAAATTGAAGTAAAAACGACCGCCGTACCTTGAGCGTTTGATTTAAGCCGAGATTTAGTGAACACATCACCCCTGGAATTTTCCGAGACAGGTAATTCATAGATTGGAGAAAATATCTGCCCAGAAATTTTTCGCCGAGTCCGACGAGGAGATGAGCAAGCAACTATGGGTTTTCTCGATAGCACTGGTGACATCACGATTATTCTAGCACTGAATAAAACGCATGCGGAGTGACAAGGACTAGGAATTGACAGTGACGGTAGGCAAACATTTGACCTTATGACAGCTGCAGTATTGTCAAAACTTACTACAGTCGTATGTTACGCGTATCAACAATAACCAAAGAAAAAATCACATTAGGATAATCAAAGCAACCGTAGAATCCAGGGCATTCTACTTACTTATCAAAACCCTGTCGATTTAAAGGCCAAAAAAATTACCTGAAACAAAAGTGCGCAATTATTGTTGGCTGTCTATTACAGTGGAGTCGACCCGTAGGAAGAGATTCTCAGTCTTGGTGGAGGGACCAATTCTAGAGATTTATGGATTACCATATCTGTTAATTAAGACTCACAAATAAACGAACGCGTCTACTTCAAATAAAAGTTCCAAATACAAACAAATGGTATTCGCAGAAAACAGCGAAAAACCCATCCTTACGGAAAACACCTGAACAGGGCGCTGGTTATGCATACCAAGCAGTTTAAACAATGAATCGTCTCAAAAAGTACTTTTGTGACACAGTTCTTTGCACAGATCTAAACATTACAACTGGTTGATTTATCATTGTCTTCAAGATGAATTCGGTCGTTATCTCCGCATTCGCGAATTTTGACTAACATAATTATATGGTGTGTTTTCTTCTTGTGCTCCATTCTCATACCACTTCTTGCTTTAAAAATGCAATAAATACTTTTTAGGAGTTTTGATGTTCTTGAGATGTTTTATAGCTAGCCTACCAATATATAGATTTGCTGATTAGTTAGTGGTGCCATTTAAATTCATTATGCATGGCAGAAGTACATCCTGCAGCGACTAGATGGTCCACATGGTTAAGCACAATTAAACCAAAATTCAAGCCACTACGTTGCTGCGAGCTTAGCTTAGAATATGACTAGGTAATCGAAGTAATACGGGTGTAACTTTTGTGCGTTATTGTGCAATAGACAATGAAGCCTAATCTGTAAGATGTCAAAGACCCAACTTAATGCTAAGGGTCGAACCAAATGTTGCAGGCATTCAAAAACGCCCACATTGGAATCGTGGGTGAAATTGCTTTACACAATTATGCAGCACTAAAACACTAGCGAGCAAGAAAGTATGCAGTAGGTGATAATCAATGCTTTGGTTTTACCATATGAATCGTATTGCATTCCTATGTAAACCGAATGCACAAATCGAGCATGAAGTGGTTCTACTGCTCCTCCTTAGAATCATTCCTAGGTTTGAAAATTTGGTATGTTGTAGTACTATTATGCTAAGATTATTGAAACCGATATGCGCAGGTTTACAACTCTAAAAGTGGAAGACTGCTAACTCGAAGTCCTGATTGTTCATGTAGTCAAGGAGAAACTAGAGATTAATGCGGTCGTTTTGAGGTTTGGTGCTTAACTAGTAGGGCTCGAAGGTGGAGAAACAAACTGCTAATTTCCTTGCAGCCCTTAGAAAAGACGCTCGTATGCTAATAAGAAAGTTATTGTCACCAGACGCTTATCTGCGCATTCCTTTTAATGATACCTTAGTAGATTCGACCAAGACTAAGGATTTTTTGGACACATTCGTTACAGTTTCCTCCCTTTTAGCCTAAGTGTTTTATCTGGTATTTTGGGATATAAGAAAGTTATAAATTCTAGTTTGGTGGAAGATATCATCTACCCAGATTACATTGGTCATATCTCCGCTATGCTGCTTCGTGCTGAAGGAGAAAGTGCATTTCCTTGAAAATTCTGCTCCTTTACTGTTTTTGATCCCTTTGAATGGGAATGGTTATAAGGCATGGTCGTTTTTTCTAAGTAGCTTTTTACTATTTGATGAACTCACTAGAGCGTTATTATCTTTTTAACCACATCCTTACCCCATCTTCACTCTCAGGCTATAATCTGCTGGTCTGATACACATGAAAGTACGATGAGGATTAGTTCAACTTTTCTGCTCATACAGCCGCTTTGTGCTCAATTCCTTCAAGGCCACCATAGGCCTCGATTAAATTTGTCCCATCAATAGGTGTTAGCCCGTGTTAGATCAAAATGGTAGGCCTGTTCTGTGCATTTTTTGGAACAATGGTATTCAAGTACATTAAAAAGTACCAGTAATATTCGCATCCGATATTTGGCTTTGCAAATATTTTCTTTGTATTTTACGGGTACTACTAAGCGTGGAACCCAAAAATTCATACAAAAACCTTATGAGGTTTTGGCAAAATCCTCTGTTACAATGGATTAATAATGATTCGTTGTACTAACTGGGTACTCCACTTTGGTTTACCTTACACTCTTACTGCCTGACTCGCCGTACTACTGCTATACGCTTTCGATCCTACGAAGAAACCTAATCTTCGGTACCCAGAAGCATTTCCATGCTGACCTGAATTTATTACGAAAACGTTTGGTACACTATATACAACGAAGCTTTACAGGATCTTACGAGCATCCAGCAGAATTCTTAATTACACCCACTAGGTTTTCATGTCCTGAGATTAAGCAGTTATTCCAGGAATCTTGAAGGACTGGCATCCCAGGATACTTGAGTATCGAGAAGATGTTATCAATGAAGTTTCTAGAAGCTGTTCTCATTGTAATCATGACATTCATTCAAGATAATTTTAATGCATGTTCTGGTCAAAGCATTGTGAAGCCGAGGAATACATAAATGCTGACTACTGCGTTCCGTCCCTGGACAAATGCTCTGCTCAGTTTACCTTCGATTCTAACATCGGCCAGAAGCATACTTCATTACCTATTCTGCCGACGACTTCATCTTCATGGCATACAGGAGAGTTTTTAGCTGTGAAGTGCTGTGTGAATTTGCGACTGGTGGCTTGCTACACAAGCATATTTTTATCAGAATAGGATTATATGAACCGCCTTAAACCCAGTTTCGCAAGGTGAAGCCATAAGATAGTGTTAAAATCAAAGTGTAATTAAAAGTCCACATAAGCAGTTTTCTATAGCAGTGTCTTTGCATGAGAATAATGGTTCAGTGTTTAATGGTATTAAATCAATTCTTAACCTAAATTTTGACATTTATTTTCTCTACCACTTATAGCTCTTCTAACAGCCATGCACGATAGGTTTCGTTTATGCTTAGTCATATACAATGAAGTGCTTGCCTCTGGTTGATAATTACACTTGGCTTAATGATTATTTTCTTGTTTGTATGGTTTTCAGCCTTGAAAGTTGGAGTTTATTGGTTGACGTACTTTAGAGGATTTAACAATGCGTGTAAACCGTGCTCTACTTACTAGATATGCCTCGCATATGACTTTCACCAAATTAGGATGTAGTAGTATTAGAAAAGTCAGCCATCAATATGTAGAAGAAAGCCCTGTCCCTACGGACATTTTCCAAAAGAGCTTGCCCATATTACCCGTACCGGATTTGGACAAATCCTTGATTCGTTACCTTGCATCACAGGCATGTGCTATAGTTGTGATATTTTCTTATTGCGCAGGAGGTCATAAGTCGAACTGAGGCGTTTGAAGATTTATGCACCTTGGTGGAACACTTCCGCAGATCCTTTGGTTCCGTACTGCAAGGGAAGCTTCGTGAATTGCATTATTCGAACCCCAACTACATGAGCAAAATATTGCTTGATTCCCATCTGAAGGACCGAAAACCTGTTGCTGTTAACCACAATTCTGTGTACGTATTTAAACAATGTTCTCTTGGAACCGGGTATAACGATGTACGTAGCGCTACCACTTAGTGTGAGGTAATTGTTTTAATCTGTGCTCGAAAGTGCCATATGTGTTTTTTTTGATCATGAGACATGCGATTAATGTTAACACTTTACTAACACTATGCTACCACCAAAATGGCACCCACCTTTGAACATTCTCTCTAGTATATCATTGCAACCACTGTTCACCACAGCTTTTCGTGTTTGTATACTGCAATAGATATAAGGATTTTGAGACGTGTCATGGTCGCTGATGTAAATTTCTGAAGCCCGCCCAACTCTGGCTGAATGAGATACTTTTATTCAATGTAAACGTAAACTATGACCGCCTTCCGTTGTTGTTTTAGTCCGTTTTGAGGGCAGCTAACCTAGTGTACAGTTCACTTCGCTTTTTGGAATCTCTGCGGCGTAATAAATTGAGACCTGACATTCATCACACCATTCCAACCATTACCAACTCCGGCAATTTTGAGCACCTCATTAGCATTCTGCCGTCGTTTCTAGCTACACAGGGAGCCCACTTGTTCAAGGTTAGGAGTGGATTTAATTCGAACTCCTATGCTTCAAAGTCTTCAACTGCCATTTTTGACTTGTTCCAGTCATGTTTCGTAAGGGAATTTAAACTTGGTTTCTTACTTTAGGCATTCCCCCTGGACATGAGTCACTATAAATGCATGTTTCATTCAACTCGAATCCCGGATTTCGGTATTGACCGACTGGAGACCTACCCCGAAGCTCGCCATGTTGTTGTCCTCAGCCGAGGCGAGTTCTACACTTTCGACGCTTTTGATGATCAGGTACGCATCGCCCACTTTTCCTGGTAACCTGGTAAAAACATTTTTTGTCTTTTTAGAAGCCTTACGGTCCCGCTTTTACAAACAAACTGAATTTGAACTATTTTCTCATTCAAGCATCTTATATTTTCATATGGCAATTTTTTGCACTTATAAAGTATGCTGTTACAACCTCTTATAGTTTTATGAATCATCTGAGAATATGGGAGACTTTACAGCCATTTGTTAGCATAGCATTAAGCCTTCCGAGCAAATGAGCCCTCGTGGCTGTTGAAAAATCTCCGTTTCTCGACTTTCTTTGTCTCCTATGTAAAATTTCATTTTCAAATACGTAACGAGTGGGAACCGCTGTCTTATATGCCGGTGTCTACTTATTGTTTATCAGCAGAAATTTTGTTTAAGAACAAAATGGTGTCAGCGGAGCAGCTGGTCTCCAATTTCGCATTCATACGAAATCGGCCACGAGGCAGCACAGAGAAACCCAGCGTGGGTCTCCTTACGACGATGAATAGGAACTGCGCGGCACTTGCTCGACAGCGTCTTAGACAGGTTGATGGCGACACTGAGGGTATCAACACGCGAAATCTTGCATTGATCGACGCGGCAATCATGGTACTCATTATGTGCGATGCCTTCTCGGAATACCTCCCACAACTAGTAAGTGGTTACGAATAACTATACCACTTATTGTCTGATGTCTTTTTTTCGAAGGTTGGCCTTATTCAAATTTAAGAACACTACTAAAACCGATGTTTTATTTTGATGCACATTACCGATGGACTTAAATTGATACAATTGGGTTGGTCGCGTCATTCTGGCTACACGCATGTGACTCCTTGATTTTTCCATTCTTGGCTTCACATTACAAGTATGTGACTTGTATCTTCTCAGTTTGTGGTAGCTATGCTGTTTATGTCCTTGACCTGGAGAAGACATTTACTTATAGTTATGTAAAGACAGTTTGGCACAGTTGAACGTTATAAGCATGCAAAGGGATGGAAAGGCCACTAGTATAGGTGACATGAAGTGAATAGGGTGACACTAACATAGTAAACGAACCGTGACGATCTAAGAGCTTTCGTAGTTAAATGCAACATTTCGACGAACGCACTTCTACAAACTGGTTGTTATTCTTAGGCAAATTCAGTTTTACTTTCTACGTTCAAGATTGGGGGTCTCACAAAATCAACTTTAAAAATACTTAAAACTAGAATCAAAATTACACTTGGGAATTTGCGATTGGCAGTCCAGCCTCCTCATAACTTATTCCATAATCAGCTTTGGTGGCTATTCTTCCAACATATTTCCATTTGGTTCTTTTTTTTCCATGCTTGTCGGGCAAATTTTTACATTTTTTCCATCATTACAAGCTAAATTGTTAGGTGCAAAGACAGAAAGCAAATCAAACCACCATGCACTACGTCGCAAATGTTAAAAGCTCTCAGCATATTAGAATACCT
>NW_020170396.1:400333-410628 GCF_000524195.1 Echinococcus granulosus
TCGCAGAGCCTAAACTCTGAGAATTTATTCAGGTACTGGGCAGTTACAAGCATTCGTGGTGTTTGAGTACCCTTTTCGAGTAGGAAAAAGCCAGCTGTCAGGCTTGTGATACAGCTTCAATTTGGGGAATGGCGAGTCTAGAGATCGGAACGAAATTCATTTTAGAGGAAGTAGATTGGTCATTTGGGTTAAATGACGGGAATAACCCTAGCCACTCCTGTTGTGAAGCATTATAGCTAGCATTTCATCCTACCTAGTTATAACTCAACATCATCACTCCTCCCAGCCCCTATTGTACTACAACAATAAGGTTATTGTACATGCATTTCCCCCAAAGAAGGCTCGAACACTTAACGCAAGCTTCGTTAACGCATTTGTTACCAAGCATGTACCACAAAACCAACTAAAGGTTGTTTTTGTTTAATGAGCTGAATGTATCATAAGCAAATGAGGAATTTAGCTGCTTTGGCTAATTGACTGCTATTACTACGGCTTAAAATGCCATTGATCTACTAGCCTTCAAAAGGAGGAAAAAAATACTTTAGAATTTTTATTTTGGAAAAAATTAGCAGCACTAACTGGCATTTGCTGGTATACTGAGACAGCAGCAAGGCTTGGTTTTTTACACCACTACCTAGGTATCCACAACTCTGGCTGGTCCGGGTGGCTCACGGTGGTTCGACAAGTCCTTCAGCCTTCTGGTCGATCGGAGTGGTACGGCAGCACTCAACTTCGATTGCGGTTGGACTGACGCCTCCACCGCTCTTCGCTTCGCGGAGAGCATTTTCAGGGACTCTGAGACCCGCCCCTCCGCTGATCCCTGGCTCCTCGATTCTCCTCACAGGTATGTGAACCAGGGTTTACCAATTATTCTTTTCTTTCCAGGTTTTCTTCACATCTTAAGATATTGTGGGACCGTGTTTAGGGCAAATCAGGACTTTTAGTTCCAAAGTTACATTTCAAGGGGGGGGAGAGGGAATGGTATATTTTGAGTTGGGTTTGGCCAATGTATGAAAAACGACTTTGTCGGCTAGCCCTTCAAGGACAGTCTACTGGGCAGGTTAAAAGCGAAGGGCTATTTCGCCACCCAGTGGACACCGACTTTTTTGTCTCTTTTGGGAATTTGCGACAATTTTTGCGTAGATTATCCAGCATCAGACATTCTAATCGCTGAATGCTCACAAGAATGATGATCAGGACTGTGGGGGTAAAGGACAGGACCACCACGAGGACAATTGTTACCGATGGTACTGTATTTTATGTATCATACGGTTGAGCACCTGATCCCCTTTACTATGGCGTATCGTACTGTGCTTACAGTCTTCTGCAGACTGGAGTATGTGTCCGTGGATTCAGGTTTCACGTCATGATTTTCGCCGCCAAGACACCTGGTTCACCGCCCATCAAACGTTACATGTGAGTACTCCCTAGTGTTGGTGCTCACGCCTGACATGTGAGCCGACCACTGGTGCGAGTGGTAATGGGAGCGACTCAGTACCTACAGACGAATGTTGTACTGCCATGGTGGCATTCTTTCTTGAAGGTGAAACTGCAACATCAAGAGTCACACTTGAGCTTTAGCGTGCCTCGCATAGGCTTCTGTTTGGACTTGTGTTTTGTGAATCATGGGTTCTCATCTTTCTAAAATGATGCTCGAGTCATATTTTATGAAAATTTTTCTCGAAAAACAGCTTTATTCTTTTTCCTTACAAGCGTTTTACCAACACGACGACCATTCGTCCGTTACAAACCTTACATCAGACCAATCGACAATCCTGTAATAATTGATCATTGAATTGCGAATAGTTTATGCTGGTCTACATCTTAAACTCTCTGTAAACTCATTTAATTTAATGAAATTATGGTTTTTCAGTGTCTTTTTTGTTTCTACTGGGGTAGACTTACGAAACTTGACCTTGTGATCAATGGGGGTTTCCATTTACTCTTCAATCGAATCAAGTAGATTTGCAAATGAATCTAGTTGCATCCTGTCATATCCTCTCTTTTGAACGCACACAAACCGTATTTGATGCCTTTTGCCTGTTACTTTTCCCCCACTTCAAAATTGTATAAATTACTTGATTGTTTCCCACCATCCTCCATCTGATTCGTTTCCGATTTTCTGTTTTTGGATAGATTCTTTCTTTGTCATCTCCTGCCCTCTTTTTTGTCTTCGTTATCGTTCATCAGTCCTACCCATCTCCTTCATTGTTAGTACCATCACCTGAATTAGTTTTCTGGGCTCTCCAGTTGTAAACACTTGAAGGATTAGAGGCGGATTTGTTTCACGGAACATGTATATCAAAGCACCCACGAAGCATCTGGTGGCCTATGAATTCTAGGGACTAAATATAAGAATTTTTAAGATATAGACTGACATCCTAGATCGTTCCTGACCATTGGAACATTCGTGTGGGGAAATTTCACCGAATTTTTGCTTCTTCCTAATTCCTTAATTGCAATGACAGGAAACATCTACAAATACTCGACAGCTATGCGGTGTGGAAAATTAGGACTAACTCCACGCTTATTTTGCACCAGCACTAATAAACTGTTGGAACGTGCTCAAGGGCCGGATGGATGTCCGAAGCGCACTTGTGCGGTGTCTTTGGCCGTCACCGGGGTCGAACAAACTGAGATCGGGGTCAGACGCAAGCGTGACCAGGAGTCTGATATGTGACATCTTGGCTCCTCGACCCACAAATGGCCATGTTTGGGCATCCATGTTCCGTGCAAACTAATGCCTTTTGAAGCCTGTTTCATCAGACAAAGAGGGCACCGTTTCGATGCGATGATTTTGACTTTTTCAGCATGCAACATCCTGAGGGTTGACTGTTTCTCAGGAAATTGTTGTCGTACACCTTTAATTTTCGTTGAGTTGAGAGGTAAATCTCATCTGTAATTGTTCGGGCTTCAGGAAGTGAAAAATTGCGTCCGCAGTCTACCACATATGTTTACACAAAGCAAAGTCTTGGTGGTGCAGCGATGCGTGCCATCGCTGATCGATGATATGTTGGTTCACTTGAGGCCAAAGTACAAAAGCCGCTTCTCATCACCAGTCGATCCGGCGTCGAGGAATCTAAAAGCTGCGAATTTGCGGAATGGAGGAGAGCGGTAACAGATTGACAGTCATTGTCATTGAAGATTATTGTGAATGCATGAGGTGCGATTGGTTTAGTAACTCTCACCGATTTTCCCCTTGTCGTAGGTGCCAACCAAATGTAGTTCTATCACTTGTATTAATTCATCACTAGTGGGCTCGAGATCAACGTATCAGTGCCGGGCTATGAATCTGCACTCGCATTCACAATGGAGGGTGCACCTTTTTTGATCAAATTAGCAGAGGCCATTTTTCATAAGTTTAAGGTTTTCATCGAATTCTTTGTCTTTAGAAGTGCGACTCGTATCAGTTTAAGTGGAACGGGTGATCTTTAAAGGGTTTTTCTAGTCTCCACCACATGCTTCTCAATGAATTATTGTTTTGGACAAAATACTTTCTCCAGATTGTACTTATACCTACTCGTAAAATACATTTCCATATGAAACAAGAGCTGGTTCAGGAATGGGAATGGGCTAGGACGTGATCTTCGTTCTCACTAAATATCAAATACCGCTCCATAGCATCGTCCTTCACACGGAATTACAAAAAGAATAATGTGCAATATGGACTTCAGTTGAATCGGCAGAGAAGGTGAGAAAGTGCAGTTTGAAAGAAGAATCTCCTTGAAGTAGTTAAGAATGAGCAGTCATACCTGGGTGAAAGATGTTGTGCAAAAGGTTGCCCAAATAATCCAATTTCGCCTAAATTAATTCAAAACGACAACACTTTGTCACCTTTGATTATAGTCATGCTGACTTTGACCTTCACCTGTCATTAAGTGATAAAATTAAAGTGACCCTAAATCCCACCTTTCCGTCTGTGTGTAGGCTGCCCGGGGCGATGGTGCGTCGCTTGGAATGGCATCTGGATGAGGCCTTCTACGAAAAAGTGTTGCTGCCGCAACGCGACGCCTACGACGCGCTTCGCGACTCTCTGCAGGTGGACTGTCTAGCTGAGATGGGCGATCGGACGCTGACGCGACGTCTCTGCGTCCGTGCCGGCGTCTGTGCAGATGCCATGATGCAACTCGCCTTTCTGGTCAGCCTAGTTCTTCTCAATTCATCTTGTTGGTTGGGCACATTACTAGTGGAGGGCTAGAAGCAGACTTTTTAGATGAGTGGTTGAGGCGGGAATATGAACCTCATTCGCATTGAACTGGAATATTTAGTGTTCACGTCTGAGTCCCGTACTTCGTTGTGTAGATGTCCCGTATTTCAAGCATTACAACTTTAGTTGGGAGGAGGAAGGTGGTACTAAGCGACGCCAACAAAACAAAAACCGCCACGGAAACACTAAATAATTTGGGACTATTGAGAAATTCCTCTCTATGTAATGAATTTTCTCTTTCCTTAAAACAGGGGAAAGGCAGGCAAGATAAAACCGAGCATTGAATTTTGCTCTGAACTGTTTGAAAGTTTGTTTGATTAGTGAGTAGACCTATTTGCCAAAACATACTTGCCTTCAAATCTTCATTTTCACATCACGTCACTCTTGCACCAGCTCAAATGTCCTGATGAAGGTATTCAAAATAGCCAGAATTGCCTTTCGGAAGATCTAATTCTTAGAACCGAAAACAAGGGGCGTATTCTGCTTAAGTAGCTAGCCAGTGGTCACCGCAAGTGCCTATTATCCATTCAAATTTCAACCGAGTGCAGGAGTCTAGCTCAATAAACTAACCACCAGGTTGATGTTGAAAGGGTCCTGTTTTTCAATTACCCTACATAAATTCAGCCCTTGATCAGGTATTCAATTTGTTTGAAAGACAAGTCAAGCCTTACTTTTTACACTTTCGACCAGTAGTGGCAGGAATGCTAAAACTGAGAATGTGGGCTACTCGAGTTATCGTTGAAGGTGTCACGAGATACGAGGCTGGAAGTACTTTTATTACGAAGATAGGGAAGGGCAAAGCGTAATATCACCATCGGAGGGGTTGGATAACCGGAGACTGAAGCGGGCCATTTAATCGTTTGCATTGATTACCTCAATCGTTACCTAGCCAGAAATGTCTTTTCAACAAATAAGCGTGATGAAAGAGGAACTCAGAGCTATACGATCAGGCGTGCCTCCCTTGGTTAATTTTATCTCCAGGTTTTCATTTTACCAATTTGGACTTGTAAAATTAAAACAACTCGTAATATGTTATGCCCGGTTTGAAACCTTTCAGAAGGTAGTTTGCAAATGTTGCACAATTGAATAGGCCTCCACCACCAGTATCTTTCTTGCCTTCAACCCAAAACCTCACCTAGTCCACAGCTAATGTGTTTACATTAGCTCCTTCGTGTGTATGGCAATAAAAACATCATCGTTTGTCGCAAACATAGGTTGTATACCATTCTCACTGCAAGGCGACTTGATGTGCATTATCTTAGCATAAGATCAAGTCATTAAACACAAAATGTCGCATTACATATTCAAAGAATGGTTATATTTAATATCCCGATGAGAAGCAGGTTGCATGCCTACAGTATCTGCGAGATGCTGGCGCAATTAAGACTAAACCGGAGCTTTTGCATTAATAAAGGACTAGAGCTAATTTTAAGCAGTTGAAAAAGCATTTTGCTTTTCCCCTCTCTGCTCGAAGTAGGCTCTTATTCTGGCACTCGATTACTACCCGGGAAACTTTGTTGTATAAAGATTGAATCCTCCTAGGGCAGTCTGCCTCACATCGTCATGTATGCTGGCCCGACGCGGAAAGCGGTCCTCTTACAACGCACATACCGTGTGGTACCTCATTTTCAGCAGCATCCTTCTACAGCTGCAAAATTAGGGGTTCAGTTTGGTGTTAAACGCTCTCCGGTTACAAGGTTATTAGTAAATTGGTGGAGGAGGGGGTTTGTGATGCGTATTAAAAGCGCCTTTTTTCACAGTTTACGAATCATTGATTAGACTTTGGGAATCTTTGATGGGTAGGTCTCAGAATGATAGTAACCTCTCACAACGCCCTTGGAAAGTGGTGTGTCGACGGAAATCTGTGAACCAGTTGAGGCACTTTGTAGTGCACCGTATTTGACTGCATTAGCTGTCATGACTAGACAGTAAATACAGATCCCTTATCCTGACGCATTTAATTGTTTTAAATCTCACATAGTTAAGGGGCTGAAAAAGTTTTACCTTCAGCATAAATAATTTACATTTCACCACCTTTCACTACGTTGTGCTCAGCTTAAATATCCCACGTAGTTCAGTTTGCATCGAAATGGGAAATGTCCGACTAATGCACCAAGGGTACGTTTGCTAGCCCCATCCCCATCTCGTCCGACGCTTTGCAGGACGGTGAGGTTTTGAACTGTTTGCCTATGTGGTGAAAATGCGAAATGGGATTTTTTCATCCACTTCTTGTACAGCTATTAGCATTTGCACGGGTCCTTACCGCGACCACTCATTCTTAATTAGGGAAGTTTGCAAATTTGATCTTTCTGTGTTGTCGAGGTTGACCATTGTTTGACCTTTTATTTCGGTAAACTTACATGCGATAGTTGTGCGGCGAACTTGTTTTGCTCTTCCAGATCATCGTGTTTGACTTTATTCCAAAGTGCGTAGCAGGAAGTAAGTGGAACTACTCTTTTATCCTAACATCAAATCAACTTTTAATTGTGCACCGGAAGTTGGGCTAGAGTATTGCTTGCACAAATTTTTTGAGCACTTCTTCCCTATTATGCACTAAACTTTTGGTTCCAATTAAATCGTGCGAATGCCAATCTAAGGTAAATTTTTGAGTGATTGAAACCAATTTCAGGTCGGTTCGATGTTCTCCCACATTCCTCACCCCCGAAGGAGCCGATTTCATTGCTGTATGAATCACGACTTCGAGAGGGGTGAGTGGCTCCGCTGCCTTTGTCATTGAACCGTTGTTTACCGCCTCATTAAGTAATTCAGGGCAGATTTATGGAATTGGAAGCTTCAGAAGATAATTTTTTACTGGGAGTTTTTGGGGGACAATTGAGGAAGAGTATTCAACCGTTATTTCCATTACATAAAGGTTAGTTTATAAATTCGTGAATTGTAGACCAACGGAATCGGATTTTCTGTGAGAGGGCAAGTTTACCATCAGGTGAAGTAAGGTGTACCAAGTGAAGAAGGAGCAATTAACGGATGTATTGGCCTTATCTCAGCATCATACTAGTTATATTTAGCACTGTCTATCCCACTTTAAAGCTCTAGACCACTTGTAATAATTGGACTGGATCTCCTGTACTGAACCAGATGACTGGTTGTGCATTAAATAGAGGAAATTTGTCGTCTTTATCCCTGAAGACGTCATAGGACGTCTGATTTTTTGATGGCATTGAAGGTCAAAGAAGCCCACGTACTCAAATAGGTACCTAAAAAATACGCTTCTATTACATACTTCCATTTCTGTTTTAACTCTTATTCCTGGAGGTCCCTTTTATTCTTCCACGAAATTATAATTGCCCGATAGCTTTATGATGGCAGTGCTTGTGGTGCCTGAATAAAACACATCCCGGAGATATTCATTTGGAAAATAGTGCTAGACTACTTTCTTCTGTAAGCCCGTTTTCCCTGTTCATCACTTTTCCTTGGTGAATATTGTCTCAAGGCAATATAGGGAGTTCCCTTGCCCTTATGTCATGATCATGATATTGTAATTCTGGTCCTACACCATTGTTGAATAACATGCAGAATTGGATAATGGAGTAGTTATCGAGAGGCTAAAGAGAGGTTCAAAATGTCGTTTGCGGTTCTCAGCAGATTTGGCAGATGCTTTCATTTTTTCGCTTGTAAGGTTAGCGTTCGACCAGCAGAATGGGGATTGCTAATCTTTTGGACTGGATTTGAATATCACTATTATTTACGCGATGTTTATGCCATCCTTGAGGATATAATGCGGCAAACCGCTTGAAATAGGCTCATTGTCAGCGTGCAGGTCTTGAGGACTGTTGGGGAAAGTGGCATGAACAAACTGCTGTGCCACCAACGCGGTAGCTGAGCTGCTACTCTCTACATTGGTATCTAAGGGGAATATGTGCTTTTTCCTGCCTGATTGGAGTGTTTCTCTGTATCTCAGATGGCCCACGAGAAAGTGCATGGTGAAGCAGGACTGAACGGTGGTAGCACTGAATCTCACAGCACACGCACCTTTCGAGGGGGCTACACGACCTTACTTCGTCCCTTCACCATAGAAATGCGCGAATTCCTCCGCCTGTTCCGGCTCGGTGACATTGTCGGCTACCTCGACGAGGACGATCTTCTCGACGCTCTCCATTGCTGTTCCCGCGCCCATCAGAAACTCCTTCGAGAGGCCGCTGTTGCTCAAGGTGGGCGAGATAATTGGAATTAGTGCCCCCAGGCTCTAATGCACGGTGTAGCCCATTTACCATCGTCTCGTTCATGCCTAAAGTGGCAAAGAGTGGAATAGAATACAATCTAAACGAGGGGAATGTTTTTGGTAGCTGGCTCGGTTACATGGTAGAACGAATCAGCCCAAATCTACTCATCTGTCCATTCATCCAATCACCTACCCACTACTCAATGCCAAATTTATCCACCCTCCTCGGACACGTTAATCCCAGTATTATTCACATATCCTGGCTGCTGTTCGTCCACTCATTCGTCCTTTTATCTACTCACCATTAGCTTCGGGCTCTATCTAGCTCACCGATTGGTTTTAAACTATCATGTGTAGATTTGTTGCCTAAGACGTATTCGCCACTTTCTGCCGCAGCATTTATTACTTCTATTTCATGTGGTTCGTTATCAAACATGTTAAACACAAACTGCTAAAACGGAGTTTTTTTTTTACTCCATTAGCCACACCTTCACAAGACGGGCCCGACTTGGAGATGGAATCTGTAACTTACCCCTAGTTCTATGGGAGTTGCTGTTAACAGATGGGAGTTTGAGGGACGCCTTCAAAACGCTTGAAATATTGGAAAGTTATAGCGAAAGCGCGTTGCAAAGAGCGTGGTTAAGGAAGATCGTAATTTTATGTTGAAGCCATTGACGTGTTCTATGGCTGGTTTCCAACCCAGGTTACGTATTGCGAAGAATGGACGCCGGTGCCTGTAAATTGCACTGCCAAAAGATTAAACTCCCAGATGCGTAAAGTGAGGAAAAGTATCTACAAATTTAGGGATTCGAAGTTGGTCTGGGAAATGTCAAAGTAAAATGTAAATTCTTTATTTATTGCAACTATTTAATGAGGCTTTATGTCCAAACTCTATCAGCAACTCCTATTTAGGGATTCTGATTGCATCAAAACGTGTTCTCAAAAAATGACGCTTTTTTGTCAGTAGAACCATTTAACTCGTGAATCAAAACATTTTATTGTAAAAATTACTGTTTTTGATTTTAAAATTGACTCCATGCCCTAGTAAAGTTTTCTATACGATTAGAATACACAAAGATATGTGTAAAATGGATGCTGGAAGTGTAGTACCCTAGCACTCTCCGGAAGGTGAATGTGTATTGTACACGTGTACAGTGGCTGGAGGCTACCGTCGCGGCTTGGAGGCCAGGCCGCCTGGCAAGTTACAATGGTGGAGCTCCAAAGTGGTTCCTCGCCAAAACTGAGGGTCAAACAAACAGCTGAAGCATTACAGAAGCACTCTTAAACTTTTGCAGTAATTCGAAAAGTCAGGCTACATCAGGCGTTAGAGACTTTGCGACAAGCCGGTGACATGGTCGCTTTCTGTAGGCTGCGTGGTCCCTCTCGATCGGCCTAGTGACAACTCCCTGCCAATTGCACTTTCTTCCTCAGACATCGCTGGTTACATTTTCTCCAGTACCATGCCTAATTTTTTGTCATTTCCAATCATTCTATTGCGTGTTTACTGCGTTTGCAATTAAGCTCCAGCAGATGGGGGTTGTCGTTTGCGAAACGGTCGCGATAGTTGAAATGACCGCTTTTACTTTCTGCATGCATCCATAACTTCTGTGGTAATCAGCCAATCGAATACTGTGTAAAAGTGAAATAAGTAAAACCCTTTACAAGCAACTTTACGTGGTTGATTTTTTCCCACCGGGTTGCTTTCAATGTAAGCATGGTCGAGGATTCCTGTGTCGGCGCTGCCTCTTTCAGTAGCTTGTCTGCAAAAATGCACATTGTCCTTCCATATTATGAGCAGTGCTTCCCTAAACGCTTAGCGGTGTAAGTAGAGCTAAAATGATTGTATTTTTACTTTCTTTTGATCCTTGAAATGCTACAAAAATGCTTTGACATGACTACCATTCAACG